>NW_025186389.1:0-1258 GCF_004010195.1 Chiloscyllium plagiosum | reverse complement strand
AAATCCTGGTATTCTACAGCGATCCCTTTCTCCATGTTGATTGTTACTTCCTTAAAGAACTCTAATAAATTCATAAAACATTATTTCCCTTTCAACAAACCACGTTGACTCTGCCTGATTGCATTGTGATTATCTAAATCCTGATACCACCTCCTTAATAATGGATCTCAGCATTTTCCCATGGACAGCATAAAGTCTGAACACCCAGACACTTTCAGCAAATTAATCTTTGTGCTCTTTCTTTTTGACAATCCATGAAATCAAATTGATTTAATTAATAACCCAAGAATGTTGTAAAAATAAAAACCAAATCTCCAAAGGAAGTGTGCTGATTGTCATTAAAATGTCATCCCCTGAATGATGCACTGCAGCTCCTGCAATGCCGAGTGTTCAAAGCTGGCTGGACATATCGCTGTGGGTATTGCAATGTCTCTTTATACTCGTTGTTTTAAAATAATCAATATAATGTCATTGTGGTGGAGATAGTGCCCTCCCACCTGTCACAGTTAGCATTTAACACAGGAACAGGAAGCTTGTTACAGCTGTCAGCCATCCTCAGTTGAGTCAGGGAGACAGCCTTTCTCAGGGGCTCCTGGTGCACCCAGCCGAGTGCAGCCTCCGATCTGTCCTGGCCCTGCTCGGGGCAGTCAGAGTCAGGATGATCTCCATATAAGGGATGAGGAACCGAATGATCAGCAGCACACTCTCCGTCTTGACTCTTTCTGCCCCTTGGCAGGCTGTTTTTCTCCTGGAATGAGAGAGAGGCAGGTAACAATGCTCAAAAAAACTTAGTGCTGCTTGGACTTACCAAAATGACACAAGATACAGCCCAAAGCGTCAGGTGTCTGAGAAGGAAAGTATGGAAACTAAAGAAATAACATGCAAACCACACACTGGCTTCAGCATCCACAACTGATTTCTTTGTTCTATTTAGACCTGTGCTTGGTTTTGAAGTCAAACCAGACTCACTGAATTTGTATCTTTCTCCACATGGATTAGTGATTAACTCAGCAGAGATCTGTGACCCTGGCTCACCCCTTATCCCCACAATGTGTGCTCAGGATGGACAGTCCAGGATAGCAGCCTCCATCTGTGTCCCCAGTCACTGTTCCTTCAGCAATACGGGGGGATCTGGATTACCAGAGAGAAGGAGCGAAACTCTTTATCTGATCCTGTGCTCTTCCTGTCCTGGGATTGTTAGATGGGGACATTTTTAAGGGATCTTTATTTTCCATTTCCTTTCAGTTTTGAAAGAGTA
>NW_025186388.1:2008-2943 GCF_004010195.1 Chiloscyllium plagiosum | reverse complement strand
CACTCCACCAAGGAGGTCTTTGGACTCCTCCATTGCCAGACCACAACAACACGACGGTTGGAGGAAGACCGCCTCATCTTCCACCTAGGAACACTCCAACCACAAGGGATGAACTCGGATTTCACCAGTTTCCTCATTTCCCCTCCCCCACCTTGTCTCAGTCAAATCCATCGAACTCAGCACCGCCTTCCTAACATGCAATCTTCTTCCTGACCGCTCCGCCCCCACCCCAGTCTGACCTATCACACTCACCTTGACCTCTTACCACCTATCGCATTTTCGACACCCCTCCCCCAAGTCCCTCCTCCGTACCTTTTATCTTAGCCTGCTTGGAACACTTTCCTCATTCCTGAAGAAGGGCTCATGCCCGAAACATCGATTCTTCTGCTCCTTGGATGCTGCCTGACCTGCTGCGCTTTTTAAGCAACACATTTTCAGCTCTGATCTCCTGCATCTGCAGACCTCAAAATCTCGTCACAATTCTTCCTCAGACTATCAGCGAAACTATGAACAAAGCCCTGATGTTGCCACTGAGGTAACACATAAATTCAAACGCATAAAGGCTAGCAAGGGAAGCTGTGAGGGATGAGGATTGGGAGTGGGGAGAGGAGAGTTTGAAATCCCATAGAAAAACAGAAATCTCTGAAAAAGCGCAGCAGGATCTGGTCGCATCAGTTCTGAAGAAGGGTCAGTGGACCTGAAACGTTAATTCTGTTTTCTCTCCACAGATGTTACCAGACTTGCTGAATTTTTCCAGCAATTTCTATTTTTGGTTCTGATTTCCAGAATCCGCAGTTCTTTCAGGGTTTGAAATCCTCCTGTTCTGACTAAATGACATCAGGAATTTTGATTTAAATGAAATCAGTGGGCAACTTGTGGATTAAGAGTTGCTCTTGTTTTTGCATCATGTTTGAGAAACTTCAGCTTCACTGGCG
>NW_025186388.1:0-1605 GCF_004010195.1 Chiloscyllium plagiosum | reverse complement strand
CGAGCACTTTGGAGAGAGTGGCCATAATTCAGTTGCATTAAATTTAACGATGGAAAGGGAGCGGTACCTGCCACAGGTCAAGAGTTATCGATGGGGCAAGGGCAATTACAATGCGATTAGGCAAGATTTAGGATGCATAGAATGGGGTAGCAAAATGCAGGGAATGAACACAATGGAAATGTGGAGCTGGTTTAAGGAACAGATATTGCGTGTCCTTTGATAGGTATGTCCCTGTCAGGCATGGAGGAAGTGATAAGGTAAGGGAACCATGGTTTACTGCAGAAATTCCATCTCTTGCAAAGCAGAAGAAAGAGGCTTATGTGTTGATGAGACAAGATGGTTCAGAGGAGGGATGGAGAGTTACAGATCAGCGAGGAAGTATTTAAAGAGAAAGTGAGGAAGAGCTAAGAGAGTGCCTGAGCAGTCTTTACCAAATAGAATAAAGGGGAATCCTACAACTTTCTATAGGTATGTGAGGAATAAAAGGATGATTAGGGTAGGAATAGGGCCAGTCAAAAACTGAAGTGGGAAGTTGAATGTGGATCGGAGAGGTGCTAAATGAACATTTCTCATTGGTTTTCTCTCAGGAAAAGGAGAATATTGTAGAGGAGAAGAATGAGGTACGAGATATTAGACTAGAAAGGATCGAGGTTAGTTACGAATAGGTATTATCAATTCTAGAAAGAATGAAAGTAGACAAGTCCCCTGGGTCAGATGGGATTTATCTGAGGATTTTCTGGGAAGCTAGGCAGGAGATAGCATAGCCTTCGGCTGTCTTTGTCTACAGGTTTAATACCAGAGGACTTGAGGATTACAAATGTTGTGCCCTTGTTCAATAAGGGCAGTAGAGATGATTCAGATAATGATAAACCAGTGAGCCTTATTTCTGTTGTAGAAAAGGTTTTGGAAAGGATTATAAGAGATAGGATTTATAATCATCTTGCAAGCAACAATTTGAATTCAGATCGTCAACATGGTTTTGTCAAGGACAGGTTGTGTCTCACAAACCTCATTGATTTTTTTTTGAGAAGGTGAACAAGCATTTAGATGAGGGTAGAGCAGTTGACGTGGTTTACATGGACTTCAGTAAAGCCTTTGATAAGGTTCCACATGGTAGGCTGATGGAGAAAATGCAGAGGCATGGGATTGAGGGTGATTTAGCAGTTTGTTTTAGAAACTGGCTTTCTGAAAGAAGGCAGCGAGTGGTGGTTGATGGAAAATATTCAGCCTGGAGTCCAATTACTAGTGGTGTGCCACAAGGAATTGTTTTGGGATCACTGCTGTTTGTCATTTGTATAAAAGACTTGGACGCAGGAATAGGTGAATGGATTAGTAAATTTGCAGATGACACTAAAGTCGGTGGAGAAGTGGGCAGTTTGGAAGAATGTTATAGGTTGCAGGTAGACTAGGATAAACTGCAGGATTGGGCTGAGAGGTGGCAACTGGAGTTCAATGCAGCTAAATGTGAGGTGATGCATGTTGGGAAGAATAACAGGAAGGCAGAATACTGGGTCAATGGCAAGAGTCTTGGTAGTGTGGATGTGCAGAGGTATCTTGGAGTCCATGGACACAGATCTCTGAAAGTTGCCACCCGGGTTGATAGTA
>NW_025186387.1:0-2943 GCF_004010195.1 Chiloscyllium plagiosum | reverse complement strand
TATAGTGACTGGAGCTCACCCATTGTCATGGTGTCAAAGCGAGATGATATCTAACGGTTATGTGTAGACTATCACAAAGTCAATGCAGTTACAAAGACTGATGCATTTCAAATTCCACAATTGGAAGTCTGTGTTGATAAGGTGGGACAAGCAACTTGCATTTCTAAGTTGGAGTTGCTCAGAGGGTACTGGCAAGTACCTTTGTCAGAAAGAGCAAAGGCAATTGTGGCTTTTGTAACACTGAATAAACTGTATCAGTTTAAAGTCATGCCTTTTGGTATGAAAAATGAGCCAGTCACATTTCAGAGATTAACCAATAAGGTCACTTCCGGTTACCTAATTGTGTAGTTTCTTTCGATGACCTAGTGATTTTTAGTCAGGCATGGAGGGAACATTTGGAATATTTATCAGAGTTGGTCGATTAACTTCAGAAGGCAGACTTAGTGGTAAACCTGGCTAAAAGTGTATTTGCCAAAGCCCAAGTCACATTCCTGGGCCATGTTACTGGATATGAACAAATGGCCCCACATGATGCAAAATCAAAGGAAATTGGAGATTTTCCCAGATCATCGACAAAAGAAAAGCAGTACTATGATTACTGGGATTGAGTGGATTTTATCGAAAATTCTTACCAAATTTTAACAGTGTCACTGCCCACTAACTGAATTGCTAAAGACAGGCAAGATGTTTCAGTGGACAGCAGACTGTCAGAAGGCATTTGATTGCATTAGCTCAAGAAGATAGCTTCGTACTAACTTCTAAAAGGCAGTGAAATGTCAATGATAAATATGACACTAGTTAAGAGACAGTCATCTCCTGTGAAATAGTGACAGAATTATTCAATTAGATAGACACTTATTAACCTTGCGTCTGGGACAACATACATTCCTGGAATCACAAAGGAAGATCCAACAAAACCTTACAACTGAACACCGACCAGACTTGTAATGTTGGGATGGGAGCCTAGTGCTCCCCCATTAGATCCTGCGCTTACCACATCATTGTCACAGTGGGGTGACTGTCATTGCCAATGAAATCCTACAGAGGACACTATTGCACACTGCCTCTTTTTCAATCATTCACAGGACATGGACATCACTAGCTTGGATAACCATTTATTGCCTATCCCAAATTGCCCAGAGGGCAGTTAAGCATTAATCAAATTGTTGTGTGTCTGGAGTCGCAAGTTGACCAGACCAGGTACTTAACCTGCCGAAAAGGACATCAGTGAATTTGATGGGTTTTTCCAACAATTGACAATGGATTTGTGGTCATAATTCAACTCAGAATGCTAGATTTGTATGAGATTCAAAACCATCTGCCATGTTGGGATTCGAACCAAGTTCCCCAGAACATTACCTGGGTTCTGGATTAAAACTCCAGCGATAATGCCATGAGAACATCATTACACTCTGAGTACATGACATGGCCCTTCATTCAAGGCTCTGTCTCAATGCCCTATCTCAGATGGTTTGTCCTGGCCTGCTTCTGTTTGTCAACGTCCAGCCCTTTGTTGACACTTGCTTGCAATGGTTTCCCTTCCTACACGCTTGGCATGACCTCAGAATCTGCCCAGAATTCCGCTCTGTTAACTCTGCCATTTCCCACCCACTCACTGGCCTTCAGTGCTACAGAACCTCAGTTGTTCAGTCATGGCTAGTTATTGCTTACGGGTGAAGTATGATGAAACTTTTACCATTGTGTGGTACAACGTGGAGAGAAATGTGACAACGTTAAGGTTCAGTCAACAAGTTTATTAAGGAACTTCATCAGCTACAGACGGAGTAAAAGCCATTAGTTGCAGCATCAGGACCCTAGCACTGCAGGTGTCTGTTCTTGTAGAGTTACATCCCCATCTCACAGAGGGCACTTCAGAGTCAACGGTCTCCTCAGTGTTTCTGGAGGCATGTGTAGCTCACCTCAAGGATATTCTTCCCAATCATTGGAGAATCTGAACAGCTCTGGTAAACATCAGTGGAGAGAGTCATAGCCAGGTTCTGAAAGAAGATACTCGTACCAAACATGAAACGTCAACTCTGTTTCTCTCTGTGCAGATCTGTTGAGTTTCTCTGGGTACAATTTAGGATTTTTACCTTTTTTTAACTTTACAGTCAACTTGTTCAGCGATGCTATGACCCAACACTTAACACAGGCCTGCTGGCTCAGAGATAGGGAGACTACCACTGTGGTATGGCAGCCTGGATCAGTCACAGTTACTGTTCTGATTTTTACATTGCAGATCAATCAGTCATGTTGAGTAAAAGCACACAATTCCAACAAAATGGATTTGAATTCTGTTTATCACAGGATTATGTCCTTCATAATAATCTTTAAAAGACTCACAGGCTTTTTATTTTTTTGCAGAAGGAGTAATGGTTTGAGAGATTTGGACTTTGCAATGTGGGATAACACAACCATATATTGGAGAGTATGAGGAGTGGACACATCTCCCCAGTTTCCAAGTTGTTATCACAGACTTTACACCAGGGCTGGATGAGCCAGTTTAACAGTAAGGACACCGAAATGGCACAGAGCACTGATAGGCTTTTGCGAATAAAATAGGAAGGTGTGTAGAACATTGAGTGCCTCATTGATTTCACATCCACAGGGAGTAGATCAGAGGATGGGAACATGGATGGCGATTTGGACCGTGTCAGCTGTTGGTGAATGGGGAAGAGGTGGGATTTTGCTTGTGGGCTTTTGTCAACTGACTGATAGACTTACAATTAATCCCAGCACAGGGGAGGATAACCGTCTGCTTATAATAAAACCAAAATACTGCAGATACTGGATATCTAACACAAACACAGAGAGAAACTCAACAGTTCTGGCCACTTCCAGGGAGACGAAGACAGAACTGTGTTTTTGACTCTTCAGGATTTAGAGCCATAGAATTATAGAATTCTACATCACAGTGACAGGCCAAACTGGCCCATATCGACT
>NW_025186386.1:0-2943 GCF_004010195.1 Chiloscyllium plagiosum | reverse complement strand
GTTTGGTGGTAGGCACAGTGTTATCTCATGTTTTTCCCAAATACTCACTAATCTACTGTAGAGCATTATGGACAAATGGTGTCCCACTGTCACTTCTAAGCCTAGAGTGTAGGTTTGCTCGCTGAGCTGTAGGTTTGATATCCAGACGTTTCATTACCTGGCATATGGAGGTTAGTGTGCTAGTGTAGGTTAAGTGGGCTTGGATCAGCGCAACATCGAGGGCCAAAGGGCCTGTACTGCGCTGTATTTTTCTGTGTTCTTTGTTCTCGGTAACAACGTCAGTGACGAACTCCAAGTGAATAGAAGCTGTTGTCTCCTGCTTTCTAGTTATATGTTTGTCCAGGATGGGGTTTCTGGGGTTTGTGGTGATACCATTTCCTGTTCGTTTTCTGAGGGGTTGATAGATGTTATCTACATATATGTCATTTTTATGGCGTTGTAGTTGGAGTGCTAGGTCTCAAAGAATTCTCTGGCATATCTTTGCTTAGCCTGTCCCAGGATAGATGTGTGTCCCAGACGAAATGGTGTTTTTCTTTCATCCGTGTGAAGGGCTACGAGGGAGAGAGGGTCGTGTCTTTTTGTGGCTAGCTGGTGTTCTGTATCCTGGTGGCTAACTTTCTTCCTGTTTGTCCTATGTAGTGTTTGTGGCAGTCCTTGCATGGAATTTTGTATATGACGTTGGTTTTGTCCATGGGTTGTACTGGCGCTTTTAAATTTGTTAGTTTTGTTTGAGAGTGTTGGTGGGATTCCGAGGGGTCTTAGTAGTCTGGCTGCCACTTCTGAGACTTCATTGATGTATGGAAAGGTCGATAGGGTTTCTGGCTGTGTTAGGTCTACTTGTCGTGGTTTGTTCCAGAGGAATCTGAGGACTGTATTTTTTTAAGTATCCGTTCTTATCGAATACGTTATATAGGTAGTTCTCCTCTGTTTTCCGAAGTTCGTCTGTGCTGAAATGTATGGTGGTTCGTTGGAATAGTGTTCTGACACAGCTTCCTTTTTGCGTGTTGCTGGTGTAGTTAAGTATTTGGTCAGTGTTTGTTGGTTTGCTGTATATGCAGACACACCAGAGAATTCTGAGAGACCTCACACTCCAATCACAACGTCATAAACAAACACATAGATCAATTACCATCTGTCAACCCCTCAGAAAACGAATAGGAAATGACATCAGCACGAACCCCAGGAACCCCATCCAGGACAAACATATAAATAGAAAGCAGGAGACAACATCTTCGCTTCTCTTGGAGGTCGCCAATGATGATGTTACCTAGCCAGGTAATGAAACGTCTGGATAACAAACGTACAGCTCAGCGAGCAAACCTACACCCTAAACCTCAACCAGAGCTATAAAACTTCACAAACCTTGGGGCTACTAAGCCTCTCAGCCGCTCGGAATTATTTCAGTGAGGAAAGCTTTGGTTACTGCACTGGCATTCTGTTTTGCCGTGGGGAACGCTTGCACCCATTTGGAAAACAGATCAACTATTACCAGACAATACCTTTTTCCTTCACAGGGTGTTAGTTTGATAAAATCCAGTTGTAAATGTTCAAATTGTTTTTGGGGTTTCGGAAGTGCTACATGACTCATCTGTATTCCCCTCCCCACATTATTGTGGCACAGATGTCTGGTTCACAATATGTCTGGAAGTAATGAGTAAATCCCTCAATGTACCACTGTGCTGAAATGCTGTCATATCTCCCCTCTTTTGACACATGTTCCTTACCGTGTGTCAGTTTGGCATAGAATGGAAATAATGATCGTGGTAGAAAAGGTTTAACATTGGGGCCACACCGTACCCCATACCTCAAACTGCACTCTGCTTTTTCCCACTCAAACGTGTCTTCAAGCCTGGACTTCGACTGTGACTCCCGTACGTTTGTCATTCCCATGTTAAACTGATCATTTACCGGCTGCTGGGCTGCCGTCCTTGCCGCTGAGTCTGCCCTTGCATTTCCTTGAGAAAGGGAATCGTTATTTTTGCGTGTGGGCATCATCTTTACACACAGCGATTGATTTAGGCAATACGACCGCTTCCAAGAGGTCAGAAATCTGATCACGGTGTGTGATAGGCTTTCCGGTGAAGGTCAAGAAGTCCCTGTATTTCCACAGGGTTCCAATATTATGTGCAACTCCGAATGCGCATCTGCTATTGGTTAAATATTCGCTGTGTTTCCCTTCGCCAATTTACATGCCTCAGTCAAGGCAATCAGCTCCGCTGCTTGCGCTGATAGTTGAGAAGCGAGTGATCCCGCTTTTAATACCTCATGGGTAGTTACTACAGCAGGCCCAACAAAATTCTGGCCTATCCCCTTGCTCCTGAATGCTGACCCATCCACAAAAAAACGCCATATTTAGATTCTGAAGTGGTGAATTCTGCAAGTCTTGTCTCGGCAGCACATTTCATTAATTACAGTGATAGAATCATGTGGGTCTCCGTCTCCTTCTCTAGTGAGAGGATTAGCAGCATTAAGGACGTTACATCGTTTTATTGCAATGTTAGGTTTCTCCAATAACACACTAGTGTATCTGAGTCAACGCGCCGCCGACGTATGTGCTGTCTTTTGCTCGGAAAGCAGTAAGGATACTGCATGTGCGATCAGTTTGGTTAAGTCGCCATAGCCGATTATATCCCTGGACACTGCAACAGCCTTTTCAGCTGCAACCATAGCTCGCAGGCATTTACGCAATCCTGCCGCGACGAGGTCTAGCTTAGCCGAAAAATAAGCTGCCAGCCTGAATTTTCCCCAATGATCCTGCAACAACACAGATGTCATGCAGCCATGCTTGACATCTACCGTTTGACAGAAGGCTTGTTTGTATTCGGAATCCCCAGTGTAGGTGGACTTTGAAACGTCTTTTTCAATTCAACTCGGCCGCTGGGATCCATTGCAACGGACCTTCGTTCTGCCACCCTTTTCCATGGGCCATGTCACTTCAGGGCG
>NW_025186385.1:0-2943 GCF_004010195.1 Chiloscyllium plagiosum | reverse complement strand
ATCACACAGTCCAAAGATGGTCAGAGTAGGCAGGTCGACCGTGCTAACTGTCGAGTTATGGGCAGAGTGTGGTGAGGGTGCTGGGTTGTGTGGGATAATCATCAGAGGGTCAGTGAATATTCGACGGCCCAACTGGCCTCTGTTTGCATTGCAGAGATTTAATGAAATGTATGGTGTCATGACGTTGCCTTTTTTCTCCCAAGTATCAGTTTACAAATGATCAACTGGTTTTTTATATTTTATAAAGCGTGAACGTTCATGTTTTTTTCCCTCACTGCTATGCTCATTTTATGTTTTGAAAGGACGAATTATAGTTAGACAATTCAAAATGAAACCACATCTGCATCTTACAGTCACTCTTTATCACAATCATGCTGACTCAGGGTTTTGTACATTGAAGGCGAAAGGATCGCGCACAAGGGAGGGAAGCCCTTGATTTGCACCTGGCAGATTTTGGAATAATTCATCTGAAATGTCCAAATACTCACACTTTTGTGAAACCATTGAAATGTGGGAATCCAGGAAAGTTACTTCTTCACCCATCCAAGCAAGAAACTCACCATCGCAGTCATACTGGGGATAGGCCCTTGACTTCTCCTGATTGTGGGCATGGAGCTCTCTCAGACATTGAAACTTCAAACGCAACAGCAAATTCACATCAGAAAAATACCATTCGCTTACTCCATGTGAGGAAAGAAGTTTACTCAGTCACTCCAGCCACTGAGACACCAGAAAGTTTACAAATAACCACAGCTACATGTTTATGTTTTCTCTTGCTCAACCCAATCAATGCACATTGATCTTTGGATGATTGCAAAGATGTTCTTAAATCATGCTATATCGAAAGTGTTCTTATTCTAGAAATTAAATGTAATTGTGTCTCTGGAGACTCGGTTTTGGAAAATCGTTGCACATGTTCAAGTTCTCACCTGATAGAAACTGTCTCCCTGCACAGTGTATTAACAAGGATTATCTGTTTCTTCAACATTGAATGAACAATAATTCGGTAACTTTCTGTTTGTAAGCATAGAAGTTTGATGCAGTTGACATCTTTTTCCACAATAAACTTACTGAGACCTGTTCCTGGTAATGTCATTAAATGTCTTTCATCTGGTTATCTTTTCCAGTTTTAAAAATTCAATTTTATCTGAAATAGATGATTCATACAGTTTCCATCAAATCTCTGCAATGCAGATTTTTCAACGTCTCTGTATGTACCTATATCCTCCATCCTGACCTCCAACAAATGTGAGGGACTCATAGAGGGACTTTGCAATGAAGAATGAAACAATCTGGCCAGCTATCTCTGACGCTTCCTTTCCTCCCGTTTTGTCCTGTTGTCTCTGAAATTCCTTTTACCGTAGTTGTGGTACTGCACCATTGTTTAGATTTGCTTCTATTTCCGGTCATGCCCTTTCAGTGTTCACTATATGTCATTGAACTGTTTGCATAGTGTCTACAAGACACAATTTCACTTCATTCTTTCCCTGAGCAGCAGCGGGGTCATACTTCAACATGATGTGCAACCTCATGGCACAACGCCAACACTCAAACATTCTCAACAAGCCAGGGGAGCAAGCCAGCTATCTCCTGCTCTGGGTCTGTATTCACTTGGTCATCCAACCTGTATAGGTGCCAGCAACTTGACACTGGAGAGAATCTGTTCATCTTGTCAGAGTGTAGAAAGATATATACTCGGTCATCTATTCATGAAGAAATACAGTTGAAGGATTTGCCCGTTGCACCAAGGAATCAGTCAGAAACATTGCTTCCTTTAGAGATACGTTATTATACGCTGCTGCAGTAAAATCGTTGACATTACGGAATAAATTTTTAATTCAAATTTGCATCTATAGGACTAAATTTTCGAAATGATCCCAAGTCATTGTAAACGCAGGCACTCAATAATGCAGAGTGATCATGTGCCAGTAAGTTGTGTGAAAAGGGAAGTTGTGATTCATGTGGATGGATTAAACAACAACGGAATCCACTGAGTGATTGTGAAGGTTAGGTTTTGGATGCTGTAAACATCGATCTCCAAGCATACCACCTGAGATGTGTTTCTTCTGACGTGCATAAACAGCATTAGTGCAATTACCTATTTGGTAAAATTAAAATTAAATCAAATTTGTGTTTTACACTTGTTGAATCAAGTCATTGTGAATCCTCTTAGGCCGATTCTATTTTTACAGAACTCTCCATTTCCAAAAATGTCATCCACCATAAACGCCCACAAGTATGAGGAGATCATGCAGATTCATTGCCACAAGTATGAGATAGGCTAAGATAAAAGGTAGGGAGGAGGGACTTGGGGGAGGGGCGTTGGAAATGCGATAGGTGGAAAGAGGTCAAGGTGAGGGTGATAGGTCAGAGTGGGGTGGGGACGGAGAGGTCAGGAAGAAGATTGCAGGTTAGGAAGGCGGTGCTGAGTATGAGGGATTTGACTGAGACAAGGTGGGGGAGGGGTAATGAGAAAACTGGTGAAATCCGAGTTCATCCCTTGTGGTTGGAGGGTTCCGAGGCGGAAGCTGAGGCGCTCTTCATCCAACCGTAGTGTTGTTGTGGTCTGGCGATGGAGGAGTCCAAAGACCTGCATATCCTTGGTGGAGTGGGAGGGGGAGTTGAAATGTTGAGCCACAGGGTGGTTGGGTTGGTTGGTCCGGGTGTCCCAGACGTGTTCTCTGAAACGCTCCGCAAGTAGGTGGCCTGTCTCCCCAATATAGAGGGGTTGGTGGGGTGGTAGGTGAGGACCAGTGGGGTTCTGTCCTGGTGGCGGTTGGGGTGGCGTGGCTCAAGGGCGGAGGAGCGGGAAGTGGAAGAGATGCGGTGGAGGGCATCGTCGACCATGTCGGGGTGGGGGAGGAAATTGCGGTCCTTGAAGAAGGAGGCCATCTGGGTTGTACGTTTTTGGAACTCGTCCTCCTGGGAGCAGATGCGGCGGAG
>NW_025186384.1:0-2943 GCF_004010195.1 Chiloscyllium plagiosum | reverse complement strand
ACTCTCTAACACTCTCTGTGACATACTGCTACAATTTCTAGCACATCTGAAACACTCTGTGTCACTGTCTGGAAGACGGTGACACACTGTGACACTCGCTGACTGATTGTAACACTTTCTGACTCTGCCTGAATCTCTGAGACACACTGTGACACTCTGACTCTCTCTGAAACTCTCTGTGACACTCTCTGACACGCGCTGAGATACAATGTAACACTGTCTGGCACTTTCCCCAACACACTGCGACACTCTCTGATCCTATCTGACACTCTCTGAGACAGACTATGACACTTTCTGACTCTGTCTGACTCTCTGAGACACACTGTGAAACTCACTGAGAGACACTGTGACACCCTCTGACAGTCTGTGATACACTGAAACACTCTCTGAGGGGCTATGACAGACTGTGACACTCTCTGAGACACACTGTGACACTCTCTGACAGACTGTGACACAATGTGACACTCTCTGACATTCTCTGAAACACACTGTGACACTCTCTGACACAGGCAGAGATACATCGTGACACTCTCTGACGGACTGTGACACAATGTGACACTCTCTGACACTCTCTGAAACACACTGAGACACTCTCTGACACAGGCAGACACACTGTGACACTCTCTGACAGACTGTGACACAATGTGACACTCTCTGACATTCTCTGAAACACACTGTGACACTCTCTGACACAGGCAGAGACACACTATGGCACTCTCTGACAGTCTGTGACACAATGTGACACACTGTGACACTCTCTGAAACACACTGTGACACTCTCTGACACTCTACACCACACTGTGACGCTCTCTGAGACACACTGTTACACTCTCTAACACTCTCTGTGACATACAGCCACACTTTCTAGCACATCTGAAACACTCTGCGTCACTCTCTGAAAGACGGTGACACACTGTGACACTCTTTGAGACAGACTGTAACACTTCCTGACTCTGTCTGACTCTCTGAGACACACTGTGAAACTCACTGAGAGACACTGTGACCCTCTTTGACTCTCTCTGAGGCGCACTGTGACACTCTCTGAAAGACTGTGATACACTGAAGCACACTGTGACACTCTCTGATTCGATCTGAGGCGCACTGTGACACTCTCTGACAGTCTGTAATACACTGAAACACTCTCTGTAGAGGCTGTCACAGACTATGACACTCTCTGAGACACAGTGTGACACTCTCTGACATTCTCTGAAACACACTGTGACACTCTCTGACACTCTCTGAAACACACTGAGACACTATCTGATACTGGCAGACACACTGTGACACTCTCTGACAGACTGTGACACAATGTGACACTCTCTGACATTCTCTGGAACACACTGTGACACTCTCTAACACAGGCAGAGGCACACTGTGACACTCTCTGACAGTCTGTGACACACTGTGACGCTCTGTGACACTCTCTGTGCCATACTGCTACACTTTCTAGCACATCTGAAACATTCTGTGATACTCTCTGAAAGATGGTGACACACTGTGACACTCTCTGAGACAGACTGTGACACTTTCTGACTCTGTCTGACTCTCTGAGACACACTGTGAAACTCACTGAGAGACACTGTGACACTCTCTGAATCTCTCTGAGGCGCACTGTGACACTCTCTGAAAGACTGTGATACATTGAAACACACTGTGACACTCTCTGATTCTATCTGAGGCGCACTGTGACACTCTCTAACAGTCTGTGATACACTGAAACACTGTCTGAGAGGATGTGACAGACTGTGACACTCTCTCAGACACACTGTGACACTCTCTGACACTCTCTGAAACACACTGAGACACTCTCTGACTCAGGCAGACACACTGTGACACTCTCTGACAGACTGTGACACAATGTGACACTATCTGACATTCTCTGAAACACACTGTGACACTCTCTGACACAGGCAAAGACATACTATGACACACTCTGACTCACTGTGACACAATGTGACACTCTCTGACACTCTCTGAAACAGACTGTGGCACTCTTTGACACAGGCACAGACACACTGTGACACTCTCTAACAGACTGTGACACAATGTGACACTCTCTGACACTCTCTGAAACACACTGAGACACTCTCTGACACAGGCAGACACACTGTGACACTCTCTGACACAGGCAGAGACACACTATGACACTCTCTGATGGACTGTGACACAATGTGACACTCTCTGACAATCTCTGAAACACACAGAGACACTCTCTGACACAGGCAGAGACGCACTGTGACACTCTCTGACAAACTGTGACACAATGTGACACTCTCTGACACTCTCTGAAACAGACTGTGACACTCTTTGACACAGGCACAGACACACTGTGACACTCTCTGACAGACTGTGACACAATGTGACACTCTCTGACACTCTCTGAAACACACAGAGACACTCTCTGACACAGGCAGAGACGCACTGTGACACTCTCTGACAAACCGTGCACAATGAAACACACTCTGAGAGACTGTGACACTCTGAGACACATTGTGACATTCTCTGACACTCTCTGAAACACACTGTGACACTCTCTAACAGACTGTGACACAATGTGACACTCTCTGACACTCTCTGAAACACACTGTGACACACTCTGACACAGTCAGAGACACACTGTGACACTCTCCGACTGACTGTGACACAATGTGACATTCTCTGACACTCTCTGAAACACACTGTGAGACTCTCTGACACAGGCAGAGACACACTGTGACACACTTTGACTGACTGTGACACAATGTGACACTCTCTGACACTCTCTGAAACACACTGTGACACTCTCTTACACAGGCAGAGACACACTATTACACTATCTGACACTCTCTGTGACATACTGTGACACTTTCTAGCACATCTGAAACATTCTGTGACACTCTCTGACAGGCGGTGACACTGTGACACTCTCTGACAGTAGTAGTCATGGGCGATTTCAACTTCCCA
>NW_025186383.1:0-2942 GCF_004010195.1 Chiloscyllium plagiosum | reverse complement strand
CAAAGATCAGTGGTAAGCTAAAGGATTGGAAAAATTTTAAAAATGAACAGAAGATGACCAAAAATATAACAACGAGGGGGAAAATAGACTTTGAGGGTAAACTTGGGAGTAATATAAAAGTGGACAAGAAGTTGTTCTCTACAATATATAAAAAGGAAAGGAAACACCAAAGTGAACATAGGCCCCTTAGAGAATGAGGATGGGAAATAATGAATTGGATCCAGGAACCTAGCAGCACTGAAGTGTCAGCACAGACCCTTCTCCAAGACAAGAATGTCTTCTGTTCATTATGATCCCAATTTAGGTTTCTGCCAGTAGAAGCAATGAAGTCATCCACAGATTGCATATTGGTTCAAAGTTTGGGAGAAGATTTGTAGCTCGGGTGCTCGTTGTTGTGGTTCTGTTCGCCGAGCTGGGAATTTTTGTTGCAAACGTTTCGTCCCCTGTCTAGGTGACATCAGGTGACTGAGGATGTCACCTAGACAGGGGACGAAACGTTTGCAACAAAAATTGCATATTGGTTGCAGTGGCTGACTTGTGAAGAAGATGAAAGTGGATGGTGTAAGAACAGGTCCAACGGCAAGTCCAGCGGTAGCAGCAAGCCGTCAAGTAGGCCAAAGAGCGCCAAGCTCGGGCAGAGGCCAAAGCTACAAGGCACCTCAAGATGCATTGGGAACACATGAAGGTCAGAGTCTTTCACCCATGAATTAGTTCCTTTTGGATCAGCAAGGCACAGTGTCAATGCAGGCTCCTTGTGACCCAGAGCACTGTGACAGAACTGTGCCAGTTGCTAGTTTGGGACCTGACATCTGTAGGAGTGGGATCTCATCATTCCCCTTGGCTTCAAAGGTGACACATCCCTTAACGCAATTCATTGAAAATGCATAATTAAATGACTTTCATTGGCAAAAATAAAGATGCATCATCCTTTTACTGGAAATAAGAACAAACTGTCTTCTGCAAACTTCCTGCCATTCTACTAGTTCTGGTAATCAGACTGTAGAAAATTTGGGGAAGGGATGAATTTCTAAAGGAATTTTGCAAACTTTTGCTAAAATATCATTGCAACCCCGAAGACACAGGGCCATTTAGGTTATTGCTCTGGGGATTCCTTCAGTGTTATGCTAAAGTTCAGTCAAGAAATTGTGGAAACCCTTGGGAATATCAGTCTGGGTCTTCAGAGGATACATTAAACTGAACCAACTGTTATTATTTTTTCAAGTATTTGTGCTATCATTATCAGCTTCATGCTTCCTTCCAGGTGACAAGATATCCTGGCTTATAGATGTGTAAACATCATTGCAATGTTGCTGGATCAAACATTTTGGAATTCTGCACTTAACAACACTTGGCAGTACATTCTGCACATAGTGCAGCAGTTCAAGATGGCTATTTGCAGTCTCCTCTCAAGGGTGTGAGTAAATAGCACAAATTCTCACCTTGCTAATAACATCCATGACAGATAAATCAACTATTTATCCTCCTATGTCATATCATTGAGTGATATGTCACAGAAGAAAGTCATTGTTACTCCTTTGGATAGTCACGCATATTCAAAATGTGTTGCCTGTTTTCTTTAATTTCTTGACTCTATTTTTGTTATAGTCAATAGTAATGTGAGACTTTGAAGTGCTTCCATTTCATGTGGTAAGCTGAGCCTGAGGGCCTGAAGCGTCTTGGTATGGTCCAGTAAAATTCAATAAAGCTTACTGTTCCTTTAAAACTTCTACTAACAAAGCTTTTTAAACAACTTTGGGCATCAGCTACATCATGTGAGATTTTCTAACTGTCTATGTCAGTCCAGATAAAAACTCTGTCTCAAAGCATTTTGTATTCTGCTAACAATATCGTATTAATATCAGTTGTTGTTAAGGTACTAAATAAGTGCAAGTTCTTGGAAAAAGAAGTTAAGGTAATTCTCTGAGTGGGAGTGAGAAAATTGAGAAGTGTTTTAGGATGCGAAGGTATACTAGAAGGGGAAATGTTTGTCTCCAGCACTGGGGAAATGATGCTGAGGACACATGAACTGTGTGGATAATGGCATGCAAATTAGAGTGCATCAGAAGCAGAACATTACATTTTTCATATATTTTTGATTGAGCACATGGAGAAACTGAAGTAGTTGTTCATTCCTGTCTGGCACAAAAATACATCAGGAAAGATGGCCTGACCATGACTAACAAGGGAAATTAGGGAAGGTAGAAGATACAAGGAAAGTGCAGACAAATTGACCAGAAAAAGTAGCATACCTGAGGATTGAGAGCAGTTTAGATGTCAGTGAAGGAGGACAAAGATTGATTAAGAGGGAGAAATGGAGTACATGAGGAGAATATGAGGAGTATTGGACAAGCTATGATCTTAGTGAATGGTAGAGGGAGTTTAAGGAGCCGAATCGCCTCCACCTGTTCCTGTTTCTTATGGTCTTATGGAATGTATAAACTGGTTGTAAAACTTCTATAGGTATGAAAGAGGAAAAGATTATTTACAACAAATGTAGGTCCCTTCCAGTCAGAAACAGGGAAGTTATAATGGGAACAAAGAGATGCCAGACCAATTAAATACATATTTTGGTTCTGGTTTCAAGAGACGAACACAAATAACATCTCAAAACAATTGGGGAACACAAGGTCTCATGAAGGGAGGAACTGAAGGAAATCGGTGTTAGGGAAATAATGTTGTGGAACGTGATGAAATTAAAGGCCTCCTAAACCCCCGGGATCCAATTAATCTACATCTCAGAGTACTGAACAAAATGGTCATGAAAATATTCGATGCATTGGTGGCCATCTTTCACGATTCTATAGATTCTGACTTTGATGGGAAAGTAGCTACTGTAACACCACTATTTAAATACAGAGAGAAAATGGAATTATAGACTGGTTAGTCTGATATCTGTAGTGGGGAACATTTTGGAATCCATTATAAAAGATTTATAAGCAGAA
>NW_025186382.1:1725-2942 GCF_004010195.1 Chiloscyllium plagiosum | reverse complement strand
TGTAAAATTTAATCAACCCTCCTGAGTTGTCCCTTATTTTCTCTTTTTTTCATACATGTCAATGTAGTTGAATTCAAAACCACAGATCTAAACTGCAGACTACCATTTGGGCATTACACGTTTTAGAGTTTTTCTCTGCCCTTCTGCTCATTTATTAGGTTACACTCCTGTTGATCACCCGAATTACCTTTTCCGCTGGAACACTGGCACCAACGCGATTTAGGTATCAGTACAGATCCCTTCTGTTCCAATACTAATGGCAGTGCCCCAGTTTGCAAGTCGTAACAACTTGACATACTATGATGGGTTACTTGACCAATCTGTAAAGATAACCTGGCTCTCAGACTTGCAGCTATGGTGGAAAAATATTGCTTGATATAGAGACTTAGATGGTGTGATTTCGTTTGATTAATTATAGAAAGTGTATCTTATCCAGTTTTACCAAGACAGCTGAAATGTTGAAGAAACATCACGAAGAAAAATAACTTGCATCATAAGGTGGAAATATTACGGTAACAGGTACCTCATCGTTCCACTGGGTCACTGGTGTTATGGTCCTCCGTGAAACACGAGATTGTGGGTGCGTTATTGCCTTTTGTTATGATCCTTTCAGATAGTCCAAGGACCGTTGGTTCTATGAAGAATCGTTTGACTTAAATAAAATTAGGAATGGCAAGAAATTACTCAGGAAAGTGTTGTTGGTCCAACTGGGACAAATGCTATAAGATGCATTGTTTCATTAAATGGTTACACGTTGCTGAACGTCATGAATGTAAAAATGCCCTCGCAAATATAAACAAGCAAAGAATCCAATGAATTCAGAAACCACCTTTATTTGCCTCGATGGGGCTGTATTCTCAGAATGAATATAGGCAGGACACAATTCAGGAGAATATCCTCCTGATTACCGCCGAGCAACAACAGTTCCCCCCTCCCCCCACCAGTACCACCCCAACTCGAGTAAAACTTCGCAGTGACGGGAATTCGTGCAGATTACTGGCATGCCAATATCCTCACCTGATTCTACCCACCCCATTATGAGGAGAAAGCGAGGTCTGCAGATGCTGGAGATCAGAGCCGGAGATGTGTTGCTGGAAAAGCGCAGCAGGTCAGGCAGCATCCAGGGAACAGGAGAATCGACGTTTCGGGCATAAGCCCTTCTTCAGGAATGAGGAAAGTTTGTCCAGCAGGCTAAGATAAAAGGTAGGGAGGAGGGA
>NW_025186382.1:0-614 GCF_004010195.1 Chiloscyllium plagiosum | reverse complement strand
ACCTCTTTCCACCTATCACATTTCCGACGCCCCTCCCCCAAGTCCCTCCTCCCTACCTTTTATCTTAGCCTGCTGGACAAACTTTCCTCATTCCTGAAGAAGGGCGTATGCCCGAAACGTCGATTCTCCTGTTCCCTGGATGCTGCCTGACCTGCTGCGCTTTTCCAGCAACACATCTCCACCCTATTATGAGGCAGACTAGCCTTCAGGTTTAAATGCGTCCCCTGGATATAGCATCTGGGTCGCTCACCGCCACCACTGATGCTAATGAAACTTTTAATTTCACTTATCTTGTTACATGTGTGCCCGGATCCTGGTCGATGACATAGCTAACCTGAAGCCTAGATCCCCTCTGAGGTTCAAAACATGATTAATGAGGCTCCTGACCCATTGAGGAAGCCTGCGCCTTCAATAACTGGCTTGTCCATACCTGCCAAATTTAGAGACATCCTTACACGGGTATATTCTTCTTCTGCTCAAAGTTACATATTGCAATGCAATGGTGGCTTCTAAGGATTCTTGTCTCAGTCCCGGACATGGAAAATATTTATTGGATAGAGGAACCCAAAAACGAAGAGTGTGGTCAGGGAAACATCGCCAGAAAGGGTGGCCCC
>NW_025186381.1:1401-2942 GCF_004010195.1 Chiloscyllium plagiosum | reverse complement strand
GATCACGGCCTTGTTATTTGATACAGCGCTGAAGAGGGTAATGTGAATGGTGCAGCGTATGTACAATGTCAGCTGGAAATTTACATTGGAAAATTAGGTCAATTCTCCTTGGAGAATAGAAGTCTTAAACCAGGTCCACCCTTGCCACCACAAGAGTTGAAAGACATTCACCTTCAACAACGACCTCACCTCGTTCCACCGCCCCAAAGGATCTTTACATATCCAGTCGAGATTTTCATGCTCATGCAACCACCTCATTTACCGTGTCTGTTGTTCTCGACGCGGTCTCCTTGACACTTAGGAGACAGGATGGGAAAACGCAGAGCGTTGTGGAGGACATCTCTGGGAAACAAGCACCAAACAATTCCACCGTGCTTGTGCTGACTACTTCTTCTCCCCTTCCCAATCCAAGTGCATGCAAGTACTGGGCATCGCCCACCATCAAATACAAGCTACTCGATGAGTGGAGGAAGAACACCTTATTTTCCTCTATGGGGCCCTACGAACACTCGGCATCAACGTTAACTTCATCAGTTTCCTCATTTCCCCTGCATATTCTCCCATCGCAGATTAAACCCTCCAACCCGGCATCGCCCTCTTGACTGTCCTACCAGTCTATCTTCCTTCACATGAATCAGCTCCACACTCTGCTCCGATCTAACGCCATCACCCCGCAGGCCCCCTTATTTCTCTAATCCCCTCATTCCTACCTTCTTCAATTCATTGTCTCAACTCTGCTCAACTTGGCCTTTCCCCTCCTGCTTCAAAGGTTCAGCACTAAACTTGTCTCTGGCGAGACTGATTCGAGTCTGTACGTCACAGCATGGATTCAAGCCAGAGACAACGTGAGGCAAAACAATCTGCATGAGGTAAAAACAAACATGGGCTGTATTCCATTCCCATTTTCCTGTTATTGTCCAGGCTGCAGCATTACGTTGTGTGTCTCCACACGCAAAATTGTTTCCTGGCGACATGGATGAGTTTGCAGTTTCTGGCATCCGACTGTCCTCATCTCTGCACAATCGAAGTCTCAGCCTGTAATTTGGTAAAGTAAAACTGGTACAGGATAATTGCGGTACAGGTAACTGCAGTCTGAAGACGGAACGCGCTGACAGGAATATTAAAACAGCTTGAGGACCCGAACATTTTACACTCGCCCCCTATCTCGGCCGTCAGTATGTCTAGTACTAATCGATTTAGTATCACTGTTTCGCTTATTGCTGTTAACTCAGTATTAATGAGCGTCAGACCTTGCTCCGTCTCATTTGCTGGCAGTAATGCACTATATGCGAGACCATTCATCAAGTTTATTGCCACCGTTGCCCTGCTCACAAGAGAATAGACCATCCAATATTCGCTCCTAGTGTAGTCCAGGGGTCTGCGAGTGTGTACGCATTCCAATTCCGCGGGATGTCACTTCTTTTCGGCCGCTCCTGGCATTTGGGACAACACTGTCGTGCCAGTAGACAGTACCACGGGGTAGCAGCAGCACTTCCATCCCAGGCGTTGGTGGTGTCCTTTCTCTGCACAGGCCCATATTA
>NW_025186381.1:0-1188 GCF_004010195.1 Chiloscyllium plagiosum | reverse complement strand
TTGGATGGTTGCCGTGCCCTGGTGCTACTATTTCGTGGAATGTATTTCGCGGGGGGAAAGGGCTGTACCACTATATTCACCATATATATCGGAGAAGGTTCGGTCTATTCCATACCACCAGGTTTCCTCATCCCTCTTCTGAGTCTTGGTTATTATTGCCCGTGCCATGGCACCTCCTTCCTTGATAATATAATACTTATATCCAATGTCAGGTGTCCCTGCAGCCGTGGTTGCTTCTACTGAGTGCCAGTCACTGGGACCATAAGGATCCCTGCATAAATATTTATTGTCCCATTTATAGTCGTACTGGTTTCTAAACGGCCATGGGTCACATGTGATGGTCAACTTAGCATGCTTGGTTAAGACTACCGTCTGCGGATGTATCCCAGACGCCCCTGCCTTCACGGATCGTTCTGCCAGGGTAGCCTCATATTTGTATGAGTCTTCTCATCATTACTTGCACTTATTTGGTTCCGGTGTTGTCCGATGTGTCTTCAGGCCCAGCTACACGTTTGCAATGACTGGCGTGTATCAACGTGGCTCTTTGGGCGAACGTAACAGCTGACTGTGTTGTAAGGAGCCTTCAAACGGTCCCTCCCACCTCTTCGCCTTCCCGCGTTTCCTCCTGAAGTCTTTCACCACGATCCATCTCCAGGTTCTACGTCGTGCATCTTCCCTTCTGCTGATTTGGGTAGTGCTGCCTTCACTTGATTCTGTATTTGAGACAGAAGTGCAGACAGTTTCCCGGTGGCACAGTGGTTAGCACTGCTGCCTCACAGCGCCAGGAGACCCGGATTCAATTCCCGCCTCAGGCAACTGTCTGTCTGGAGTTCATACATTCTCATCAAGTCTGCGTGGGTTTGCTCCGGGTGCTCCCGTATCCTCCCACAGTCCAAAAATATGCAGTTTAGGTGAATTGGCTATGATAAATAGCCCGTAGTGTTAGGTGTGGGGTAAATGTAGGAGAGTGGTTCTGGGTGGGTTGCTCTTCGGAGGGTCGGGGTGGACTTCTTGGGCCGAAGGGCCTGTTTCCACGGTGCAAGTAATCTAATGTAATCTCATCCTCACAGTGGTCTGTTATCGGTGTTACCGGAGGTCTTTGGCCAATTCCTGAATTGGGCGACTTACCAAACAAAATCTCTAACGGGCCAAGACTGGCTATTCCTCTCCTTCTAGATCTCATATGAT
>NW_025186380.1:0-2942 GCF_004010195.1 Chiloscyllium plagiosum | reverse complement strand
GTGTGGTGCTGGAAAATCACAGCAGGTCAGGCAATATCGCTCGAAACGTCAACTCTCCTGCTCCTCGGATGCTGCCTGACAGGCTGTTCTTTTCCAGCACCACAGTTCTCAAATTTTAAGCCAAGATCCTTTCTATGTATTGTTTTTCTTCAACCTTCATAATCAGGGCTACCCTCTTTCTTTATCCATTTACTGCACTTTCTAAAAGTTAGGTATTTGAAATATTTCATTTCAAACGCAGTCACATTTCAACCATGATTTGGAGATGCCGGTGTTGGACTGGGGTCTACAAAGTTAAAAATCACACAACACCAGGTTATAGTCCAACAGGTTTAATTGGAAGCACATAAGCTTTTGGAGCGCGCTCCTTCATCATTTCCACAATCATCTGATGAAGGAGCGATGCTCCGAAAGCTAGTGTGCTTCAAATTAAACCTGTTGGACTATAACCTGGTGTTGTGTGATTTTTAACATTTCAACCAGATATTCTTAAATAGTTGTAAGATCAAACTTATCAATTAGAACAAACCTGCTGCACTAATAATTTATCTCATTTTTTTTGTGGATGGTTCCTGAATTCAGGAGTAGGGTTTTCAGCTCTGACATATTTCCTTCAAATTTTCCCTAATGTCATCGTATTCTTTAATGCTCTTGTACCTGTATCACTCTCAGTGCCCCATTCTGATCCACTCTGCTTAATCTTAACACAATATTGCTCAATTCTAAAGCACCGAGTGTACTTTTACACATATGTAAAATAAGGGTAGAAGTAGACCTTCAGATTCTTGAGTTTGTTCCAGCTGATCTGTTTGTGTTTCGAGTTTCACATTCCTATCTGCCTCTAGTAACCTACTACCATGCAAGAATCCTTCTGCCACAGTCTAAGAAGTATTCAGAGACTCAAGCGTCGCTGCCTTCTGAGGCAGGAAGTTCCAAAATCACACCATCTTTTAAAAAATATCTCCACACCTCTGTCCAAAAAAAGAGTAATTCCTAACTTTAGCTCTTCCTGCTTGTGAATTTACCTGTCTTGGATTCCTTCCCCATCCACCACCTGCTCTATTAGCTGTTCATGATTGCAGCTGATATTACTGAACAAGTCAGACCTAGCAATGAAATCTGGCTTGATAGATCATACTTCGGAGTTCTGGGGAAGGGTCACCGGGCCCAAAACGTTAATTCTGATTTCTCTCCACTGATGCTGCCCGACCCCCTGAGCTTTTCCTGCAGTTTCTGTTTTTGTTTCTGATTGGCAGCATCCACAGTTTTTTTTCAGTTTTAACATAATTAGAGTTATAGAGACATAGAGTTGTACAGCATGGAAACAGACCCAGACCCTTCAGTCCAAATCATCCATGCCAACCAGATATCCCAACCCAATCTAGTCCCACTTGCCAGTACCCAGCCCTTTTCGTTCCAAACTCTTCCTATTCATATACCCATCCAGATGCTTTTTAAATGTTGCAATTGTACCAGCCTCCATCACTTCCTCTGGCAGCTCATTCCAGACATAGAGTCATAGAGTCATAGAGATGTACAGCATGGAAACAGACCCTTCAGTCCAACCTGTCCATGCCAACCAGATATCCCAACCCAATCTAGTCCCACCTGCCAGTACCCAGCCCTTTTCGTTCCAAACTCTTCCTATTCATATACCCATCCAATTAGAGTCATAGAGACATAGAGATGTACAGCATGGAAACAGACCCAGATCCTTCAGTCCAAATCATACATACCAACCAGATATCCCAACCCAATCTAGTCCCACTTGCCAGCACCCAGCCCTTTTCGTTCCAAACTCTTCCTATTCATATACCCATTGAGATACCTTTTAAATGTTGCAATTGTACCAGCTTCCACCACTTCCTCTGGCAGATCATTCCAGACATAGAGTCATAGAGTCATAGAGATGTACAGCATGGAAACAGACCCTTTGGTCCAACCCGTCCATGCCGACCAGATATCCCAACCCAATCTAGTCCCACTTGCCAGCACCTGGCCCATATCCCTCCAAACCCTTTCTATTCATATACCCATCCAAATGCCTCTTAAATGTTGTAATTGTACCAGCCTCCACCACTTCCTCTGGCAGCTCATTCCATACACGTACCACCCTCTGGGGTGAAAAGGTTGCCCCTTAGGTTTCTTTTATATCTTTCCCCTAAACCAATGCCCTCTAGTTCTAGACTCCCCAACCCCAGGGAAAAGACTTTGCCTATTTACCCTATCCATGTCCCTCATAATTTTTTAAGCCTCTATAAGGTCACCGCTCGACCTCCGACACTCCAGGGAAAACAGCCCCAGCCTGTTCAGCCTCTCCCTATAGCTCAAATCCTTCATCCCTGGCAACATCCTTGTAAATCTTTTCTGAACCCTTTAAAGTTTCACAACATCTTTCTGATAGGAAGGAGACCAGAATTGCATGCAATATTCCAAAGGTGGCCTAACCAATGTCCTGTAAAGCCGCAACATGTCCTCCCAACGCATGTACTCAATACTCTGACCAATAAAGGAAAGCATACTAAACACCTTCTTCACTATCCTATCTAACTGCGACTCTACTTTTAAGGAGCTATGAACCTGAACTCCTTGTCTCTTTGTTCAGCAACACTTCCTAGACCTTACCATTAAGGGTATAAGTCCTGCTCTGATTTGCTTTCCAAAAATGCAGCACCTCGCATTTATCTAAATTAAACTCCATCTGCCATTCCTCAGCCCATTGGCCCACCTGATCAAGAACCCATTTCAATCTGAGGTAACCTTCTTTGCTATCCACTACACTAACTATGATCACATTCAAATCATTTATTTAAATGACAAAATGTAGTGGACCCAGCATTGATCCTTGTGGCACTCCACTGGTCACAAGCCTTTAGTCTGAAAAACAACCCTCCACCACCAGCCTCTGAGTTCTACCTTTGAGCCAGTTCTGTATCCAAATG
>NW_025186379.1:1810-2942 GCF_004010195.1 Chiloscyllium plagiosum | reverse complement strand
TTGCACCTGCAGAACAGTGGAGACAGTTTTCACGCAGAAACCAAGAGATGCTCAAAAACGGAGGAAAACATGTGTCAACAAAACCTGCCTCAGTGAGCGAATTCGCTCTTGCAACATTAATGGCAAACCTATTTACAAACAACAGCGCCCTGCGTGGGTCTCGACCCCACATCATTGAGATTAAAGGTCTCAAACTCTACCGACTGAGCGAACCAGGACATGATTGGTATTGGTTAATTTATGATTTCATACTGAGTTTAATTCAGCTGACACGGCAATTTTAAAAAATCTCGTTCATTCCTCCCCATTGCAAATAACATTATTCAAGTCTTTCAATTCTCAGATTTGTTCCTTCAGACCATTACAATCCATTTAGGCCTTGCCCCGGGATTTACGATTCTCTGTTAATATGTTCATATTTTGACCCTGATCCTAGGTCGCCGAACTGATTCCGAGACACTCTGGCAGACTGCAAATCAATCGGGAAAATACCTCAGGAAACCAAATCATTTCTGATTAGAGTGTAGGGAATCTCATCTGCTGAAGAGACAGAGTCCTCACAATCAACGCTTTCTTTGTTCTCCCTGCCTACAAAGTTTACCACTTCTAATATTCGAGACAGGAATTCTGATTATAAAATGTTTTAAAAACAGGAACAATCTTCTGAAGCCATTTCCAATTTGAATTAGAATTATTTACCCTTTCACACGGTAACAGCCCTTCCTGAGGAAGGAGTTTCCATGAGCTGTGTCCCAGGGCTGGGCAGGAAGCCGCTGATTGAAACTGCAGTGCCCCTTTCTGGTGGCAGCAGGGGCTTGTAGAGAGTGGGGTCACATTCTGCTACACGTGACCGTCTCACTCACTGTGGACTCAGGGTCAATCATGGATAGGTTCCCGTGGTTGTATTGTCAGTATATGGTCGGTCTCAATACTTGATGTGAAATATTTGAGGCTCTGTGCTCTTTTTGGGCTAGGACAACCAACATTTCAGCCAAATTCTCTGACCATTTGAGACACAGCAACTGGCAGCAAAATTGTGCGTGTACACATCCAAACGCACAGTGCTCGAGAGGATGTGGACAGCAGTCGTTCTCATTATTTTAAGAATCAGTTGCTCATGTTCCCGTGTTTA
>NW_025186379.1:0-1207 GCF_004010195.1 Chiloscyllium plagiosum | reverse complement strand
CCTCGGATGCTGCCTGAACTGCTGCGCTCTTCAGCACCACTAATCCTGAATCTGGTCTCCAGCATCTGTATTCATTGTTTTTACCTACATTAAACCACTCGGCGACGCTCTCTGACGATAACTAAGCGCCAAACCTATCAAGACTAATGTTTCAGCATCTCTTCACTTCGGGCAATTTCCCCTGGCACTTTCTTTGAATACCTTCGCATAATTAAAAAAAAAATTACAACGATTTGAAAGGTTTGCACAGTGTGGACAGCTGAATATTCTTCTACAGTTTTCCCCGGAGCTTCAGGCCTGAGGGATGTCCTTGGAAAAGTTTACAAAATCATGAGGTAGACGAGCAGAGAAAATAGTCAATCTACACTTTTTCAGAAGTCACGTGAGTTTAAAGCGAGATTGCATAGGTTTGATGTGAGAGCAGTACAATTTGAAAGGGATGTGAGCGACACTTGTTTTTAATACAGACATTGTGAGAGCAGTACAATTTGAAAGGGAGACATTTTTGTGCGTGTGGAATAAATTGCCACATTTAGTGGCATCTAAATGGGTATACAGACAGGAAGTGTTCGGAGAGATAAGGGACAAATATTGGCAAATATGTTTAGATTAGTTACGGTCATCTGTTCAGCAGGTGCAAGTTGGAGAAGAAGGTTTGCTTCTGTGCTCGGCAATTCTGTGACACTCCAGTACCTGACAACAGTTTGAATAGACCACTTGCAAAAACGCATGCCGTTTGTTACGAAGTCAGCGTATTTGAATTTTTTTTTCTTGAGGCGTAATGTTTTGAAATGACACAGAGAGGAATGTTTTCCAGACATTGACAGACAATGACCATTCTCCTTGATACATTCCCAAGTTCTCCATCAAATAATTTCGTTTACTAAAAAAAACCTCACAAATCGTGTTGTCCCCTCAACTCTCCAGTGAATCCAAAAACTGACAGCTCTTAATGTGGACCAGGTGCAAAACTCAAAAGGCAGAGTCACTATCAGACACACAAACTCATTACTTCTGTCTGTGAGGCAGTGCGAGACGTGTATGTCCAGAACTGCACACACAAATAGCACCGAAGCAATTCCAAACGGAACTTCCCGACCTTCTGGAGATTTAGTGCATTGCCAAGTAACAGAAAGTCCTCAAGTAACATAAAACAAAACAGAAAAATGTACCTTGCAAAGTGAATATTCCCAATTATATTCTCGAT
>NW_025186378.1:0-2941 GCF_004010195.1 Chiloscyllium plagiosum | reverse complement strand
GGGTCGCCAAAGTATTGCCACCACAATCCAACCCTTCCCCCCCCTCCCTGAGTTCAGGCCAAAACCACCCCTCTTGAACAGGTCACCTCTGCCCCAGAAAAGATCCCAAAGATTTGACAGTCTGAATCCCTAGCTCCTGTGCCAGTTCTTTTGCAATGCATTAATTTGCTTTATCATCCTGTTCTTACCCTCACTTGCACGTGTCACTGGAATAACCTAGAGATTTTCACCAAAGATGCCCTTGTTTTTCCTTGATCTCTATAATCATACTGCAGGCCTCATTCCTATTTCCACCCATGTCATTTGTACTAACGTGCCTAATTACTTCTGGTTATTAGGCAGAACTGTATACATTAATCAAAGGGAAAAGCCACAGGGAATTCCTGCACTCTCTGCCTCCTCCCTTTGCCTTTCCTGGTGTTCACCCAGCTACTTTCTGCCTGCACCTTAGGTGTGAGCAACTCACTAAAACTCTTACCTGTGAAGAGCTTAGCTTTATCATGAATGCATGCAGTTTAAACTCCCTAACTCGGTCTCGCTTGAGCTACAGCTTGGTGCACTTCTGGCATCAAACACAATGGAAATCTCCTTGAGATCCCCCATCCTGCAGGAGGAACATGCTTATCGCCTAACTTCACCTCAACTGCTGTGAGATTTAAGATCAGAGTTCAAAAGATATTTAACATGAGCTTACCTGTCCTCCTTGCTAAGGTGCTGCTCTCCAAATAGTCTCGAGCTGAAGCCTTATTACTTATTGACCATGCAACAATTTTGCAATAACAGTTCGCTCTACACGACCTGCCACCCGCATTTTAATTTTTAGAGGAGACGGAGGCAAGGAAGGAAACACAACTCTAATGTAATGTTTGGGCTGCAAACACTCCTTCATGCCAAGCATACTAGGATCCGGTCTTCAGTGGATGTAACTGCTTCTAGGCTGTAAAATGTGCGCTGAAATAATGGCTGTGCCTCTCATTCGCTCTCTTCTAGATACTCTTCCTACTGCTGATCGCAGATTCTGTTGCCAGACGATCTGCTCTTCAGTGCTGGTGACTGTTTCCGTGCTGTATCTCATGTACTAAAGCGATGCTCTCTCACTGTGTCGTCCTCTGCTGGACCACTTTAATATAAAGAATGACAGCCAGAGCAGAAGAAAGGGAGAAAGGGTTTCACCCCCATTTCAATGCTTCACCTGCGAATGAAAGTGTTTCAATCCTGCAGAGATGCAGAGATAGAGAAACAAACATGCATGCACACAAACCAATATAGCAACATATCTAACACACAGAGATAGGCACATACAGAGCGGCATATAGACACATATACTCACACAGAAACAGACAAAAACAGGGACAGAAATACGCAAACATATACATAGACACGCAAACACACATAAACTAAAAATGTCATGCAATCCGGAAACATCCAAATTCATCCAACCAGTCTGTGCAGATAATAATTACAAAATGAACCAGTCGCACCTGCCTACGTCTGGTTCATAACCATTCGAACAGTCTATTTTTACTTAGATTACTTACAGTGTGCAAACAGGCCCTTTGGCCCAACAAGTCCACACCGACCCTCCGAAGAGCAACCCACGCAGATCCATTCCCTTACATTTACCCCTTCACCTAACACTGCGGGCAATTTAGCATGGCCCATTCACCGAACCTGCACATTTTGGACTGTGGGAGGAAACCGGAGCACACGGAGAAACCCACGCTGACACGGGGAGAATGTGCAAACTCCACGCAGACTGTTGCCTAAGGCGGGAATTAAACCCAGGTCTCTGGAAATGTGGGACAGCAGTGCCACCATGCCATCCGTAAATATAAATGTATTTATATAAATGTATTTTAAACATTGTAACTGTACCCGCATTCATCACTTCCGCTGGAAGTTCATTTTAAAGACAAACCAGCCTGAGTGTAAATAAGCCCCTCATGTATTTTTCTTTGCACGTTTTTTTCCTCTCACGATAAAAAAAAATCCCTTGTCTTGAAATCACTTATTCTAGGCAAAGTACATCTGCCAGTCACTTTATCTATACTGCTCATGGTTTTATAAACATCTCAAAGATTGTCCCTAACTTCCTAACTTCCGGTGTAAAACTTTTAACCTATCCAGCCTGTTTTTAAAATTCGATCCTCCATTCCTGTCAACATCATTGTAAACCTTTTCTGAACCCTACGTCTGCTTACCCATATCCTTCCAATAAAACGGCCACAGTACTCTAATGTCTTGCACAACCTCAACATGATGTTCCACCTCTTTTATTGAAAGCTATGAGCAAGGAAGGCAACCTTGTCCAAATGTGACACAAGCACTAAGGAATTATATTGAACGCCAGGTCTGTCTACCAAAGACCCGACCTTCAATTTTTCATGACCTTCCCTTTTTGGTTTCAGCAAAATGCAATATCTCGCATTGATCCAACATAAACGTCATCTGCTGCTCGTCAGCTAAGTGAGTGATAGTACTTTCCCCCTCCACTTTCAGTTTTTCTAAGATTAGATCTTTTAGATTACTTACAGTGTGGAAACAGGCCCTTCGGCCCAACAACTCCATACCGACCCACACCCATTCCCCTACAGCTAACACTATGGGCAATTTAGCATGGGCAATTCACCTAACCTGCATATTTTTAGACTGTGGGAGGAAACCGGAGCATCCAGAGGAAACCCACGCAGACACGGAGAGAATATGCAAACTCCACACAGTCAGACATCTGAGGCGGGAATTGAACCTGGGTCTCTTGCGCTGTGAGGCAGCAGTGCTCACCACTGTGCCACGGTGACGCCCATAAACGGCCTCCGCTCCTACAGAAAGCCTTCAAATTCCGGCCTTGATTTTCCCAAAAACACTGAGTTCAGTTTCCCTTGTGTGGGCAGGAGGATGGCTTGAGAGCTGGATCACAGAGATAGTCTGTGGTGAGGAAAGC
>NW_025186377.1:0-2941 GCF_004010195.1 Chiloscyllium plagiosum | reverse complement strand
ACTGTACAGCATTGTGTGTGTGTTATCAGTGACATTACAATACTGTGTGTGTGTGTGTTATCAGAGACTGTACAACATTGTGTGTATGTTATCAGGGTCTGTACAGCATTGTTTGTGTGTTACTCGGGACTGTGCAGCACTGTGTGTGTTATCAGGGACTGTACAACAATGTGTGTATGTTATCAGGGTCTGTACAGCATTGTTTGTGTGTTACTCGGGACTGTGCAGCACTGTGTGTGTTATCAGGGACTGTACAACAATGTGTGTATGTTATCAGGGACTGTACAGTACTGTGTGTGTGTTATCAGGGACTGTATAGCATTGTGTGTGTGGAATAAGGGCCTGTATAGCACTGTGTGTGTTATCAGGGACTGTACAACACTGTGTGTGCGTCATGAGGGACTGTACAGCATTGTGTGTGTGTGTTATCAGGGACTGTACAACACTTTGTGTGTGTTATCAGGGACTGTATAGCATTGTGTGTGTGTTATCAGGGACTGTACAGCATTGTGTGTGTGCATGTTATCAGGGACTGTACAGCACTGTGTGTGTTATCAAGGACTGTACAGCACTGTGCATTATATGGGACTGTACATTATTGTGTGTGCATCATGATTGACTGTACAGCATTGTGTGTGTGTTAAGAGGGAATTTATAACATTGTGCGTGTGTTATCAGGCACTGTACAGCACTTGGTGTGTTATCAGGGACTGTACAACACTGTGTGTTATCAGGGACTGTACAGCATTGTGTGTGTGTTATCAGTGACTGTACAATACTGTGTGTGTGTGTGTTATCAGGGACTGTACAACATTGTGTGTGTGTTATCAGGCACTGTACAGCATTGTGTGTGTGTGTGTTATCAAGGACTGTACAGTACTGTGTGTATGTTATCAGGGACTGTACAACACTGTGTGAATGTTATCAGGGACTGTACAGTACTGTGTGTGTGCTATCAGGGACTGTATAGCATTGTGTGTGTTTTATAAGGGCCTGTATACCACTGTGTGTGTTATCAGGGACTGTACAACACTGTGTGTGCGTCATGAGGGACTGTACAGCATTGTGTGTGTGTGTTATCAGGGACTGTACAACACTGTGTGTGCGTTATCAGGGACTGTACAGCATTATGTGAGTGTTATCAGGGACGGTACAGCATTGTGTGTGTGTTATCAGGGACTGTACTGCACTATGTGTGTATTATCAGGGACTGTACAGCATTGTGTGTATGTTATCAGGGACTGTGCAGCACTGTGTGTGTGTTATCAGGAACTGTACAGCATTGTGTGTATGTTATCAGGGACTGTACATCACTGTGTGTGCATTATCAGATACTGTACAATATTGTGTGTGCATCATGATTGACTGTACAGCACTGTGTGTGTGTTAAGAGGGACTGTACAAAATTGTGCGTGTGTTATCAGGGATTGTACAGCACTGTGTGTTTTATCAGGGACTGTACTACACTGTGTGTGTTATCAGTGACTGTACAACACTGTGTACAGCATTGTTTGTGTGTTATCAGTGACGTTACAATACTGTGTGTGTGTGTGTTATCAGGGACTGAACAACACTGTGTGTTATCAAGGACTGTACAGCACTGTGCATTATATGGTCTGTACATTATTGTGTGTGCATCATGATTGACTGTACAGCATTGTGTGTGTGTTAAGAGGAAATTTACAACATTGTGCGTGTGTTATCAAGCACTGTATAGCATTGTGTGTGTGTTATCAGGGACTGTACAGCACTGTGTGTGTTATCAGGGACTGTACAGCATTGTGTGTGTGTTATCAGTGACGTTACAATACTGTGTGTGTGTGTGTGTTATCAGAGACTGTACAACATTGTGTGTATGTTATCAGAGTCTGTACAGCATTGTTTGTGTGTTACTCGGGACTGTGCAGCACTGTGTGTGTTATCAGGGACTGTACAACACTGTGTGTATGTTATCAGGGACTGTACAGTACTGTGTGTGTGTTATCAGGGACTGTATAGCATTGTGTGTGTGTTATCAGGGACTGTACAGCACTGTGTGTGTTATCAGGGATTGTCCAACACTATGTGTGTGTTATCAGGGACTGTACAACACTGTGTGTGTGTGTTATCAGGGACTGTACAACACTGTGTGTGCGTTATCAGGGACTGTACACCATTATGTGAGTGTTATCAGGCACGGTACAGCATTGTGTGTGTGTTATCAGGGACTGTACTGCACTATGTGTGTGTTATCAGGGACTGTACAGCATTGTGTGTGTGTTATCAGGGATTGTAGAGCACTGTGTGTGTGGTATCAGGGACTGTACAGCATTGTGTGTGTTATCAGGGTCTGTACAGTACTGTGTGTGTTATCAGGCACTGTACAGCATTGTGTGTGTGTTATCAGGGATTGTGCAGCACTGCCTGTGTGTGTTATCAGGCACTGTACAACATTGTGTGTATGTTATCAGAGACTGTACAGTACTGTGTGTGTGTTATCAGGGACTGTATAGCATTGTGTGTGTGTTATCAGGGACTGTACAGCACTGTGTGTGTTATCAGGGACTGTCCAACACTGTGTGTGTGTTATCAGGGACTGTACAACACTGTGTGTGTGTGTTATCAGGGACTGTACAACACTGTGTGTGCGTTATCAGTGACTGTACACCATTATGTGAGTGTTATCAGGCACTGTGCAGCATTGTGTGTGTGTTATCAGGGACAGTACTGCACTATGTGTGTGTTATCAGGGACTGTACAGCATTATGTGTATGTTATCAGGGACTGTGCAGCACTGTGTGTGTGTTATCAGGGACTGTACAGCATTGTGTGTATGTTATCAGGGACTGTACAGCACTGTGTGTGCATTATCAGATACTGTGCAATACTGTGTGTGCATCATGATTGACTGTACAGCACTGTGTGTGTATTAAGAGGGACTGTACAACATTGTGCGTGTGTT
>NW_025186376.1:0-2941 GCF_004010195.1 Chiloscyllium plagiosum | reverse complement strand
ATAAAGTATATTTTTGAAATTAAAAAAAAATCTTCTACACACCACCCACTATCCACATTCACAGCACAATCTCCCAGTGAGACTGGCCTCATATACACACCTCCCTGTGACCATACAGTCACTGCAAACAGGCTTAGGGAGAGCCTGTCCTCATCCACACACCTCCCAGTAGCCATACAGTCACTGCAAACACTCTCATATAGAGTCTATCCTCAACTACAGACGACCCAGTAACCATACAGTCACTGAAAACAGTCTCACAGTGTCACTGGCCTCATCTACACACCTCCAGTTAACCATAGTCACTGCACACAGTCTCAGTGAGACTGGCCCCATCCATACATCTCCCAGTAACAATACAGTCATTGCAATCTGTCTCAGAGAGAGGCTGTTCTGATCTACACACCTCCCAGTGACCAGACAGTAACTGCAAACATTATATTAGAGAGCCTGTCCTCATCTACACAAGTTCCAGTAGCCATACAGTCACTGCAAACAGTCACATAGAGACCCTTTCCCCACTTACCCAGCTGCCAGTAACTATACAGTCCCTGCAAACATTTCATAGAGAGCCTGTCCTTATCTACACACCTCACACTAACCATACAGTCACTGTAAACAGTCTCAGAGAGCCTGTCCTAATCTACAGACCTCCCAGTAACCATATTTTCACTGCAGAGAGTCTATGGAGAACTTGTCCTCAACCTCACACCTCACAATAACCATACAGTCATCGCAAATAGTCTCATTGTGAGTCTATCCTCATTTACACACCTCCTAGTAACAATACAGTCACTGCAATCAGTCTCAGAGAGAACCTGTTGTAATCTACACACTCCCAGTAACCGTACAGTCAGTGTAAACAGGCTCATAGAGAGCCTGTTCTCATCTACACAAGTTTCAGTAGCCATACAGTCACTGCAAACAGTCGGATAGAGACCCTTACCCCACTTACACAGCTGCCAGTAACCATACATTCACTGAAAACAGTCTCATAGAGACCCTGTCCTCAACTTCACACTCCCAGTAACCATACAGTCACCGCAAACAGTCTCGGAGTGAAAGTGGTATCATCAACACACCTCCCACTAACCATACATTCACTGCACATAGTCTCCTAGTGAAACTGGTCTCATGTACACACCTCCCAGTATCCACACAGTCTCCCAGTGAGACTGGCCATATCAACACGCCTGCCAGTTACCATACAGTCACTGCAAACAGTCTCACAGAGAGACTTTTCTCATCTGCACACCTCCAAGTGATCATATAGTGATTGCAAACAGTCTCATAGGATGACTGTCCTCATCTACACACCTCCCAATAACTATACAGTCACTGCAAACGGTCCCCCAGTAAGACTGGACTCTTCTGCGCACCTCCCAGTAACCATACAGTCAGAGATTGCTTGTCCTCATCCACACACCGGGTATCCAGACAGTCACCGCAAACAGTCTCATACAGATTCTATCCTCAACTACACACCTCCCAGTAACCACCCAGTCACTGCAAACAGTCTCCCAGTGAGATTGGCATCATCTACACACCGCTGGAAATGGTTGCTGGAAAAGCGCAGCAGGTCAGGCAGCATCCAGGGAACAGGAGAATCGACGTTTCGGGCATAAGCCCTTCTTCAGGAATGAGCCCTCATTCCTGAAGAAGGGCTTATGCCCGAAACGTCGATTCTCCTGTTCCCTGGATGCTGCCTGACCTGCTGCGCTTTTCCAGCAACACATTTCCAGCTCTGATCTCCAGCATCTGCAGACCTCACTTTCTCCTCATCATCTACACACCTCCCACAAACCATAGATTCACTGCACATAGTCTCCCAGTGAGACTGGCCTCATCAACACGCCACCAACTTACCAGACAGTCACTGCAAACAGTCTCTCAGAGAGACTTTTCTCAACTTCACACCCCCAAGTGATCATATAGTGACTGCAAACAGTCTCAGAGAGACTCTCATCTACAAACCTCACAGTAACCATACAGTCACCGCAAACTGTCTCAGAGATTCTATCCTCCTCTACACACCTCCCAGTAACCACACAGTCTCCCAGTGAGACTGGCCTAATCTACACACCTCCCTGTGGCCAGACAGTCACGGTATACAGTCTCCCAAGGTGACTGGCCTCATCTACATACCTCCAGGTAACATTAGAGTCAACGCAATCAGTCTCGCAGTGAACCTCTCCTCATTCACACACCTCTCAGTAACCATACAGTCATGCAAAGAGTCTCACAGTGAGACTGCCCTCATCTACACATCTCTCAGTATCCATACAGTCATTGCACACAGTCTCCCAGTGAGACTGGTCTCATCAACACGCCTCCCAGTTACCATAAAGTCACTGCAAACAGTTTCAAAGAGCCTGTCCTCATGTACACACCACCCAGTGACCAATCACTACAAATAGTATCAGAGAGCATGTCCTTACCTACACATCTTCCAGTTACCACACAGTCACTGCAAAGAGTCTCACAGTGAGACTGGCCTCACCCACACATGTCCCAGTTACCATACAGTCGCTGTAAGCCATCTCATAGAAAGCCTAACCTGATGTACACACTTCCCTGTGACCATACAGTCACTGCAAACAGTCTCATAGAAAGCCTGACCTCATCTACATACCTCCCAGTAACATTTGAGTCAACGCAGTCTCATAGTGAACCTCTCCTCATTCACACACCTCCCAGTAACCATACAGTCACTGCTAACAGTCTCATTGAGAGACTGCCCTCAACAACAGATCACCAGGACTTGTGCACTTAATGGTAAGGTCCTAGGGAGTGTTGATGAACAAATAGAGTTTGGGGTGCAGGTTCATAGCTCTTTGAAAGTACGTCATAGGTAGAAATGATAGGAAAGAAGGCACTTGGTATGGTTTCCTTTACTGGTCAGAATATTGAGTTAGGAGGTAATTTTGCGGATGTTGGTGAG
>NW_025186375.1:0-2941 GCF_004010195.1 Chiloscyllium plagiosum | reverse complement strand
AGCTCGTTCCACACATACATCATCTTCTGCATGGAAACATTGCCCCTAAGGTTCCTTTTAAATTGTTCCCCTCTCACCCTAAACCTATGCCTTCTCGTTCTGGACAACCCACCGTAGGGAAAAGACCTTGTCTATTTACCCTATCCATGCCCCTCATGATTTTATAAATCTCTATACGGTCAGCCCTCAGCCTCTGACGCTCCAGGGAAAACACCTCTCCCTGCAGCTGAAACCTGCCAACGCTGGCAACATTCTTGTAAATATTTAAGAATGTTTTTCATTAGAATGCCAGAACAACCAGAATCAATAGATGTGTTTGTGACGGCTTTATTTTCTCAGTTCAAAGGCCTGTGAGTGGAATCAGATTACATATTCACTGATGTAGGACACAATTGTGTGTGGTATCACAAATGACCAAGTCAGAGGCATATTACTCCGAGAGCCGATTCTCACATTAACCAGTCGAATAGATACTCGTGGAGCTGGCGAAATGACCCAGAGTTAAATAAAAGCACTGCATCAAAATGTAGAATTACTTGTCCACAAAGTATATTATTACTTGAAGAACACTAACAAACTTTCCAGCGCCTGAGACATGTCCTAATCAGGGATTGGCACAACATCTCTGCCTTTCCTTGGCTTTTTTGCACTTTGATGCATCAACCAGAACCTAATATTTCACAGTTTCACAGTGCCTGCTTATTTATCGCAGACGTAAGCCAGGCAGCTTATTGATGTTGTTAACGGTGATCAGTCAAGGGCTGGACTGTCAGGCACTTGGAGCATCAGCTAAAGCAGCAAACACACTGCATGTGCTTTCTCCAAATGGTCACGTCTCAAAGCCTCAGGGAGCCAGTTCTCAGTCAGGGTAGGAGAGACAGGATTCATTCAGGAGATTCTGGCACAGTATGTCCAGTGACTTTGACATTGTTTGGGACAATCAGGATCAAGGAATCTGTTTCACTACAGTCCAGAGAGGTTGCCACACAAACTACTCATAACATCCCCGAAATGATCCAGTAGACTTTTCGCTCCGGAATTCCCGTTCACCAATTCATGCTGACTCCGTCTGTTCCTGTTTTTGGGAATCAGATTGATGAAGTTCTCAAGGAGGGTTTTGGGGGTCCCTGCAGTAGCAGTAAAGTTGGGGGAATTCAGTTCTGGGCACTGCCTCTTGGAGCAGAGTGGACAGGATTTGTGGAAGGGGCGGGAAAGTCACGATATTAGAGTTAAAGGGAGACAAAGACGTGGGTTACTGTGGAAGTGCGAGTCACCATCACTGTCCTAGTTTTGATGTGGGGACAGTGCAGCGTGATGTTGTCATGGCGATCTACAGGCCTGGGGCTTGGGGATGGGTAATGTTGTGAAGTGAAGTTGATAAATGAAGGAGCTGTGTGGGAAAGTACATACATTCATGGACTTGACGCACAGTGCAAGGAAGGAAGGAGAGTTAAGATGTCATGTTGCAGCTTTATGAGACTTTCGTTTGGTTTCCCCTAAAGTGTTGCATTTAATTGTGGTCGCTACATTATAGAGAGGATGTGGAGGGTGCAGAAGAGGTTTACCAAGATGCTGCTTGTATTAGAAGGTGTGAGCTATGAGGAGATTCTAGAAAGAACTCAGACTGTTTTCCTTGGAGCAGCAGAGTCTGAGTGGAGACTCCGTGGAAGTCTGTAAAATTATGAGATGCATCAATAGAGTTGACAGTCAGAATCTCTTTCCCAGAATTGAAATGTCTTGAACTATGGAGCATACGTTGAAGGTGAAAGTGGGAAAGTTCAAACCAGATGTGGGGCAAGGTTTTTATTCCACAGAGAGTGGTAGGTGTCTGGAACGTAATATCAGGAATGGTAGTGGAGGCGGATATGATAGGGGTGTTTCAGGGGCTTTTAGCCCCAGAAGCAGATGGATGTGCAAGGAATGGAGGGATATGGAGCAAGTGACCATCAGCCAGCTGGAACTACCAGTTACTAAATAAATGAAGACAGAGGTGAATGCATTTGCAGGAATGGTGGGCAGCAACCTCATCTAAAACATAGACTAGAAATCAGACAGTGTCATGATTTTTGCATTGGTCAGGAGTTTTCTCTCTGCCATGGAGACCAGGGAACGTTCTGAAGAGACTGTGTTCACCCATGGACTGCATCACAATTCTCACTAGGGTCGAGAGCAGATCAGGAAAATGCAAGCAGAAATATAGCACAGGACTCATCTCAAACTTTTATTTGGAGTTAAAACTTTCCTTTGATTGTTATCCACAAATTGAAATATTATTTTGTTTCCAATAAACAAATATGTATTTGGAGCTGGAATATCTGTGAAAGAGTAATAGGAACTGCAATTTTAAAGGTGTACAGACGTATTAGCCAGGCGCTGAAAAACACATAAAAAGCCATATGATCTGAGTGCAATTTCCCGAATTATCGACCATTCCACGCTCAATGTTAACAATTCAGTTTGCTCAATAAAGGATTCCCCTCCATCTCCAATTCTTACAGTCGGCCCATTCTTTTAGTCTGTCCTCCTAAACTGAAGACATGCTCTCTGAAAATATAAGCAGATTTATTCAAGTCAGCTGACCCTCAGTGACTAAATGTATCTCTCCAGATGCTACACCACTTCCTGCAGAATCCACTATATTTTACGTTTCTTTTTGATTTAGAATCTAGTTTGCACTCTTATACAATTGCTCCTGATCAATTACTTTTTCTATTCACTGCCTACTTATCCCACTTCAAAAAATGTTGATGAAATTTCGTTGAGCTAAAATATTCACTGTGTGTATTCCCACCTGCCTGATCTGTTGAGTATTTCCAGCAATGTCCTTCCGAGAGTTGGACCTTTATACATCGGCAAAGTGTCACAACGTCAGTCTATGGAAAGGTTTCCAGAATCAGCTGAAGATTTCTCTAGAACCAACCAGTAATCTGTGGAAAGGTGA
>NW_025186374.1:0-2941 GCF_004010195.1 Chiloscyllium plagiosum | reverse complement strand
ATTCATTGATACTGGCAATTTTGACAGGTAAGGACGAAATGAACGAGATTAATTCTTAAGCGGTTGAGAAGTGTTACAAGTTTTGTGTCAGACATTTATCTCTCTCGTGGAACGGTGCACTGTTTTACAAATGTTTCACCAACGTACATTGATGCGGAGTCTGGAAAATATACAAGTGCTGCGCTGACATATATAACTGGACATTGAAATGGTGCACAGTGTAAAGGTAGATGGAGGCAACATATGCTCCAAGGATACCATAATGAAATATCAGAGGAAATTACAATGTGGTTAATAGAGCATATGGAATACCATAAGTTGACAATTAGCTTCAGAAACTGTCATCAAAAACAAGCCGTCAAAATACTCCACAAACTCTTTTTTGCTGCAAGCTCAACGTAAAAGGGTCTGAAAGAACGCCAATTGGAATGACAGAAGAATTGCTCAGCTTTCAACATCATGCAACAGAAAGCACGAACTCGAATGATGATTTGCCATCGTTTTTCATTGTTCATGTATCAATGATCGACGGAGAAGTTCCCATTCCATGAACTATTTTCCAGGTTCGGGTACTAATACGAATGAACTGTCCAAATCAAACTGAGATTTGTGAACAGTACCGCAAACAAAGAAATAGGCAATCTCTGAGAGTCAAGTGGGTTTTTGAAAACATGATGCAACGAAGAAATAGGACACTCGTGGAGATACACCAATAATGCCTAATTTTAAGGAAAACAGTGGGTGGTTTATTTGTTCAAAATACCAAATTGTTGATTTTTGTTTCTCCGCTTGGAAATGCGAAAACAAAAGGATCTGCTAGAGGATAGAGAGTTGAGTACAGTTGTGAAATTTAAAAGACATCTGGTTTGCAACATCAGTTTGAAAAGATGAGAGTGATGCAGGTCGAAGGCAGGAAAATAGAACTCATTCACTTTCAGACATTTGTTTGGGGATTACGTGTACGAGTGAAGGGTCTTTGTAATGGCCTATATTACTCTAAGACATTGTGATTCGATGTATTAAAGCTCCAAATGCTTTGTAAGCGATGTTAACTTCCGGGCCTGACCTCTGGTTTAAAAATCCAAACTGCCAAGACGATTTTCTATTACGCTTGAATTCCACAACGCAGAATGGGGACATTTGAAACCAGCTACTTGATTAAACAATCAGCCTAGTGTCAGACATGGAAATAGTATCAATTATCGAACAAAACTGACTTTACTAATGTCCTTACTGAATGTAGATCTGCCGTCATTGCCTTCTTTTATTTACACATTACTCCAAACACATTCAACATTATTGCTCGTTGGCTCCCCGTCTGGGCCATCAGGAACAAGCAATAAGTACTGTTTTTTTCCAGTGACACCCGCATCTGCTCAATTTTAAATATCAGCTAATTGATCTCAGTCATAAATTATTCACATCATCAGTCAGACTATTTGCAAATGAATGGATATTGAGTTTCAGGGAATTAATATGCTCAATCTGCCTGTCTGAATGTTTTCATATGCTGTTTAGAGGATAGGTGGACTAACCTCCATTAAGTACACATGGTTTCATTCCTCCATTAGAAATGGGAGGAAAGTCCTTAATAAATAAGAGAAAGTACACACTGAGCTAATTTGCTGATCCACTGGCCGATAACAGCTCTTTATATAATAACAGCAAATGTCTGCAAATTAATTTGCAGGGCACAGCGCGGGCAGAATTCGTTAATGGAATGCGTTAAACATATCCTCATTGAGAAGCAGGTGCATTATTTGAAATTGGAAGGAAAGGTATAAATAATGACTAATCTCATGAAAAGCATGCGAAGATCTTCACTGTGTTTCAACTATGATTCATTCGTTATGGAGGATGACTGTTTGTTCTTGTTCCTGTATTGATAGTTTGAAAGTGTTATCCACGAATTACCACCGCTTTCTGATCTTTTTTTCGAGTCAATGAATATTTTCCTTATTCTACATTCAATCAATTCCTCAAATCGTACCGTAGAAAGAGGCCCTTGGCCTATCAAGTCTGCAGCGCCATATAATACACTGATCCTGATACGAGCCCGAATTCGCCGCATTCGGCATATAGCGTTGAAAGCCGTGAGACTTCAAGTCATTCCAAAAATTGTTGAAAGTTTGTGAGCTTTTCCACCTCACCTATACCACAAGGCATTGATTTCCAGATTGCCACCACACTCGTGGTGAAAACAAATGCCCTTATTCCAGAAGAATCACAAAATCCATCTATCTCTCCAACTAAAAATGACATTTTCCATCATTATGTCGAAAACTATAATTACCTAAGAGGTTTCTAAATTGAACGAATATAAACTTGGATTTATGTCATTATAGCCGCTCATAACTGAATACTTTTTTCCCAGCTATCATTCTGGTTTAGCTTCACTGCAGTCAAAAGAACATGGAATCCCAATTCCCCACGCTGCCTTTTTTTCAAATGTATGAATATATGTCAGTGTTGTGCGAACATCAAATTGCGACAGTGAAGAAATCTACAGCAAGGTTGAAATGTGGCACCTCAACTATTGAAATTCCATATTCAGGCAAAGTCAAGTATTATAAATCGTCTCTGTTGGTCCCATTATTTTATAACTTCTATCAGGTCACCCCACAAACTCCTATGCTTGGGTGATAGAAGTATCTCAAGACACTCCAGCTTTTCCATATAACGAAAACAATCCAACTGACAATATAATGATAAAGCTCTTCATAGCCATCTCCATCTTGACAATAGATTTCCGATAACTGAGAGACCAAGATTGGAAACTATATGCCAGCAGAGGAATGCTCACCAATGCTCTGTACAACCTGAACATAATATCTCAACGCCTATACTCAAAGGTCTGAGCAATGAAGGCGAACTTGCCAACCGGTTTCTTTTTAAATATCCAGTCAATTATATGACTCCAATTTGATGTGGTTCACATGAA
>NW_025186373.1:0-2941 GCF_004010195.1 Chiloscyllium plagiosum | reverse complement strand
GCAATATTTGAACAACAATAGTGATGATAACGTAAACGGAATTTAGCTATGTGCAACAACTTTGATTAAATTTGTTTGAGATACTCGCCTCATTAGTTCGTTCAAAACCCCAAATAGGAAACAGATTAAAAAAAGCAAAATATTATTATAATATGACCATTTTAACACATTACATTCGAAAATATTTTAGTGCAGGAGACAGTGGGTCGTATTTGAAGCCATTTTTCAGCAGGAGAACAAGGCCTCCTGGTCTGCTACAGGGATCAGCGCTGTGTTGCGCATTATGTGTGGTATTTCTGAATTATGTAGAGAGGAATATGAATGGGGGGTGTAATAAGTACATTCGCGCATTCCCTGCAAAGGGAGTTGTCACGGATATCCACACAGCCATTATGCTACAGGAATATATGGAAGCAATGGTCAGACTGGCAGTTCAATGGCAGATGAAATATAACTCCATTAAATATGAAGTCATTCACCGAAGAAGAAGGAACGAGGCGGCGAGTACTCAAAGAATGGGAGCGCATTAGCCAGCTGAAGAGGCGATTCTCCACGGATTCCTGAAGTGAATGGACAGGCTAATGGACAAGTTAAAGAAGGTTTAAGGTACCGTAGGCATCGTGTTTATTTATGAAGCCATTGATTAAAATGCCAATACAGGACATTGTTTATACCAAGATGGCATACTGGGTCTCGTTCTTCGTGTCGCATCACAGGAAGGATGTGATTGTGTTGCAGAGGTGATTAACCAGGATGTTCCCTGGGATGGAGCATATCAGCTATTAAGAGAGGCTGGATAAGACCTTGTTGTTTCCTTTGGAGCAGAGATGTCTAAGGGGGACGTGCTTCAGAGTTACCAGTTTATGAGTGAAATGGTTATGATGGATAGACAGCAGTTGATGGTTCAAGGCAAAGGGCGAGGAACAAGGGAGAACACTTTGGAAATGAAGTGTTTGATGTTAAAAGAGGACTGGAAGATGTATTTTCTTTCAAATTCTTTTGGAGTCTGGAATGTACTTCCTGAGAGAGGAGATGTCACAGGTCAGCTCACAACTGTCAAAACGTACTTGCACGAGCACCTGAAGTGTGATAACATTCTCGGCTATTTCCCTCATCTTTGAATGTCGGTCTAATGATGATCGTTTTGTATTTCCGTCTGGTATCTGTGATTATGGAAGGTCAATCATGGTGTAGGTTGAGTCTGGAACTTATGGATTTCAAAAGAGTGTTTGCGCATTGTGCAAAAGCGTGGACTTTAACAGCTTCTAAAAGTGTTCCAATGGCAAAGGCTGGAGAAAGCAACTGCACCCTTGTTACAGTCTGAAACCAATGAATTGAGATTGGAGAGCAGGGAAATGGCTGAACAATGAAACAGCCACTTCCGTTCTGTCTTCGAAGAAGGAAACATCAAAACAAAACGGTTCCCAGCAATACTGGTAAATCTACGTCTGGTGTGCAAAAATATTCCCAGCAATACTGGTAAATCTACGTCTGGTGTGCAAAAATAAAAATAATTTATTGAATAAACAATTTTGGAGAAATTATTGGAACTGAAAGTAATCAGCAGAGACAAAGTCAATATAGATTGATGAAGCAGAAATGTTTTCATTACTTAACAGAAAACCTGTCATTTTGAGCAGTATAAGAACAAGGAAATAGGGAGAGTTTAGACTGGCGGGAGTCCATCAATCCTGCGGCAAATCATGAACATTGATGATTCCTGCACCGCCATCCTTCAAGCAATACCTCGGTTCCATCTACATTGGAGACCATTGCTGTCAAATTTGCTAATCCAGGGGGGCCATCTTGTGCTACTGTTATTCTCTCTCCGACCATGCAGCAGCCACTAGATGGACGTTTGCTGGCTGAGGTTCCAGCTCAGCGAGCTAACCTACACCCAGAAACTGAACCTGAGGTACAAATCTTACGAAAACGCGGTAGCAGCCACTGATTGCACGTCTGCTGTCTGTTTCACAAAAGCCAGTAATGACTCACTCTCCTGTGCACTGGGTCCAGTCGATGTTCGCACTCTGCGCCCTCCTGAAGAACCGCCCATTGGCCCATCTCGAAGTCCACAACTGTGCCCATTTCCAGGTCCACATTGTGGACACATCTCGAAGTCTACAACCTGGGCCAATCTCGAAGTTCTCAAAATGGATCTATCTCTATGTGCACACTCCAGGCCGTGATCTAGGCCTACTCGTTGGCCCCAGCTCAAAACAAGTTGATGTGCACATTTTTCAGATTAGATTCCCAATAGTTTGGAAACGGGCTCTTCAGCCCAACAAGTTCACACTGACCCTCTGAAGAGTCACCAACCAGACCTCTGATTGATGCACAAAAAACAGTCAAATAGCCATGAACAATTCACCTGACTTTGCACTTTGGGAGGAAACTGGAACACCCAGAGGAAACCCACGCAGGCGCGTGGAGAATGTGCAAACTGCACGCAGACAGTTTTGGGCGATCGCCACCATCCACGTGATGACAGAGCTGAGATTTAACTAAGTAAAAGACAAAAAACAAGAAACTGAAGGAAAAAATGCAAATGCAATCAGAGTGGCCAACCTGCAGCACAGGACTCCTCCACGACCATTATCTTTCATTTGAAACACTGGAATAAAGGAATATTCAATTTGGAGTGAAAGGCTCATGGGATGTCATACAGATTGGTGCTTGGGGGCTACCGATTCGTAATACTTATCAACATTCTTTTGAGAGAATCAAATGCATTGTTTCCAAGTCTGCAGAGAGGATGTATTGCTGAACAGTGGGACATAGAACATAGAATAAAAAACAATATAGCGCAGAACAGACACTTCGGCCCTCAATGTTCTGGCGACCTGTGAACTCTTCCCAGCTCGTCCCCCTACACTGTCCAAAAATCAGCCGTGTCCTTATTTCTCTGATGTGACTGAGTTGACTACCTTAGCAGGTAGGG
>NW_025186372.1:0-2941 GCF_004010195.1 Chiloscyllium plagiosum | reverse complement strand
CCACAGGTGATCAATACATTCCCGCTTTGATCATTACATTCCCACAGTGATCCCTACATTCCCGCAGTGATCAGTACATTCCCACAGTGATCAATACATTCCCACTGTGATCAGTACATTCCGACAGTAATCCCTACATTCCCGCAGTGATCAGTACATTTCCGCAGTGATCAATACATTCCCAGGGTGATCAGTACATTCCCACAGTGATCAACACATTCCCACAGTAATCAGTACATTCCCATTTATCAGTACATTCCCAAAGTGACAAGTAGATTCCCACAGTGATCAGTACATTCCCACTGTGATCAGTACTTTCCCACAATGATCAGTACATTCCCACAGTGATCAATACATTCCCACAGTGATCCCAACATTCCCACAATGATCAGTACATTCCCGCAGTGATCAGCATAATCCCACAGGAATAAGTACATTCCCGTTTATCAGTACATTCCCAAAGTGATAAGTAGATTCCCACAGTGATCAGTACATTCCCACGGTGATTTGTACATTCCCGCAGTGATCAATACATTCCCACAGTAATCAGTACATTCCCACAGTGATCAGTACTTTCCCACAGTGATCAGTACTTTCCGACAGTGATCAGCATATTCCCACAGTAATCAGTACATTCCCAGAGTGATCAGCATATTCCCACAGTGATCAGTAAATTTCCACAGTGATCAGTAAATTTCCACAGTGATCAGTACATTCCCACAGTGATCAGTACATTCCCACAGTGATCAGCATATTCCCACAGTAATCAGTACATTCCCACAGTGATCAGTACTTTCCGACAGTGATCAGCATATTCCCACAGTGATCAGCATATTCCCACAGTGATCAGTAAATTTCCACAGCCATCAGTAAATTTCCACAGTGATCAGTAGATTCCCACAGTGATCAGTACATTCCCGCAGTGATCAGCATATTCCCATGGTAATCAGTACATTCCCATTTATCAGTACATTCCCAAAGTGATAAGTAGATTCCCACAGTGATCAGTACATTCCCACAGTGATCAATACATTCCCACTGTGATCAGTACTTTCCCACAGTGATCAGTACATTCCCACATTGATCAATATATTCCCACAGTGATCAGTACATTCCCTCAGTGATCAGCACATCCCCACGGTGATCAGTGCATTCCCACAGTGTTCAATACATTCCCACAGTGATCAGTAGATTCCCGCAGTGATCAGTACATTCCCACACTGATCAGTACATTCCCACAATAATCCCTACATTCCCGCAGTGATCAGTACATTCCCACAGTGATCAATATATTCCCACAGTGATCAGTACATTCCCACAATGATCAGTAGATTCCCGCTGTGATCAGTACATTCCCACACTGATCAGTACATTCCCGTTTATCAGTACATTCCCAACGTGATCAGTATATTACTGCAGTGATCAGTACATTCCCGCAGTTATCACTACATTCCAGCAATGATCAGTAAATTTCCACAGTGATCAGGACATTCCAACAGTGATCAGTATATTCCTGCAGTGAACAATACTTTTCCACAGTGATCAGTACATTGCTGCAATGATCAATACATTCCTACAGTAATCATTAAATTCCCGCAGTGATCAGTACATTCCAACAGTGATCAATACATTCCCACATTGATGAGTACATTCCCACAGTGAACAGTACATTCCCGCAGTGATCAGTATTTTCCCACAGTGATCAGTGCATTCCCGCAGTGATCAGAATAGTCCCACAGTGATCAGTGCATTTCCACAGTGACCAAAACTTTCCCGCTTTGATCACGACATTGCCTCAGTGATCAGTACTTTCCCACAGTGATCAGTACATTCCCACAGTGATCAGTACATTCCCACGGTGATTAGTACATTCCTGTAGTGATCAATGCATTTCCACTGTGATCAGTACTTTCCCACAGTAATCAATACATTCCCGCATTGATGAACACATTCCCACAGTGATCAGTACATTTCCACAGTGATCAATACATTCCCGCTTTGATCACTACATTCCCACAGTGATCAGTACATTCCTGCAGTGATCAGTATATTCCCACTGTGATTAGTACATTCCTGCAGTGATCAATACATTCCCACTGTGATCAGTACATTCCGACAGTGATCCCTACATTCCTGCAGTGATCAGTACGTTTCCACAGTGATCAATACATTCCCACAGTATTAAGTACATTCCTGCAATGATCAGTACATTCCCACAGCGATCAATACATTCCCACTGTGATCAATACATTCCCACAGTGATCAGTACATTCCCGCAGTGATCAATACATTCCCACAGTGATCAGTACGTTTCCGCAGTGATCAATACAGTCCCACAGTGATCAATACATTCCCACAGCGATCAGTACATTTCCACAGTAATCAGTACATTCCCACGGTGATTAGTACATTCCTGCAGTGATCAACACATTCTCACTGTGACCAGTAATTTCCCACAGTGATGAGTACATTCCCACAGTGATCAGCATATTCCTACTGTGATCAGTACTTTCCCACAGTGATCCCTACATTCCCGCAGTGATCAGTACAATTCCGCAGTGATCAATACAGTCCCACGGTGATCAGTACATTCCCACAGTGATCAGTACATTCCCGCAGTGATCAATACATTCCCACTGTGATCAATACATTCCCACAGTGATCAGTACATTCCCGCACTGATCAATACGTTCCCACAGTGATCAGTACGTTTCCGCAGTGATCAATACATTCCCACAGTGATCAAAACATTCCCACAGCGATCAGTACATTTCCACAGTAATCAGTACATTCCCACGGTGATTAGTACATTCCTGCAGTGATCAACACATTCCCACTGTGATCAGTAATTTCCCACAGTGATCAGTACATTCCCACAGTGATCAGTATATTCCCTCAGTGATCAGCACATTTCAAAAGTGATCAGTGCATTCCCACGGTG
>NW_025186371.1:0-2941 GCF_004010195.1 Chiloscyllium plagiosum | reverse complement strand
GGTCTTCATAAATTGGCACTTAGACAGGAAAGTTGGACTTAAAAGGAATAGAGGTGAGGGTAAAGATAGGCTGAGTGAGGAAGGTATTGAGGATGACACCGTAAGAACATAGGAATGAGGAGCAGGAGTAGGCCATTCAGCCCATCGAGCCTGCTCCGCCATTCTATAAGATCATGGCTAATCTTTTTGCGGACTAAGCGCCACTTACCCGCCCTCTCTCTGTATCCCTTAGTTCCTTTATTTTCAAAAAAGAACTGCCTTAGCTTTAAAAGCATTTACTGAAATAGCGTCAACTACTTCCCAAGGCAAGGAATTCCATAGATTAACAACCCTCTGAGTGAAGACGTTTCTTCTCAATTCAGTCTTAAATCTGCTCTCTCTAACCTTGTAGCTCTGCCCTCTTCCCCTAGTTTCACCTGCCAGTAGAAACATCTCTCTCCTTTCTAATTTAGAAATTCCTTTCATAATTTTATGTTTTCATAAGATCCCCCCCCCCATTCTTCTGAATTCCAATGAATATAATACCAATCTACTCAGTCCTTCCTCATAAGCCAACCCCCTCATCTCCAGAATCAACCTTATGAACCCTCTCCAGTATCAGTACATCCTTTCTCAAGTAAGGAGAACAAATCTGCACACAGTACTCACAGTTTTGTGCCACATTACCAAAAGGATGTGGACGCTTTGGAGAGGGTGCAGAGAAGGTTTACGAGGATGTTGCTGGCTATGAAAAGAGGTTGAATAGGTTAGGTTTGTTTTCATTAGAAAAAAGGAGATTGAGGGGGGACCTGATTGAGGTTTACAAAATCATGAAGGATATAGACAGGGTGGATAAAGACGAGCTTTTTCCCAGGGTGAGGGATTCAATAACGAGAGGTCATGCTTTCAAGGTGAGAGGTGGAAAGTTTAAGGGGGATACACAGGTAAGTGCTTCACACAGAGGATGGTGGGTGTTTGGAACACATTCCCAGCAGTGGTGGTAGAGGCAGGCAGGCACAGTAGATTCATTTAAGATGCGTCTGGACAGATGCATGAGTAGGTAGGGAGCAGAGGGACTTAGGAATTGACCAACAGATTTAGACAATACATTCGAATTGGTTCAGGCTTGGAGGGCTGAAGGGCCTGTTCCTGGGCTGTAAATTTTCTTTGTTCTTTGCTCTATTGCACACAGTGTGGCCTCACCAGCACCCTATCCAGCTGCTACATAACCTCTCTGCTTTTAAATTCAATCCCTTTCGTAATGAAGGACAAAATTCCATTCACCTTCTGACCAACCCTCTGTGATTCATGCACAAGGACACTCAGGCCCCTGTGCCCAGCAGCATGCTGCAACTTTTTATCATTCAAGTAATAATCCTTTTTCTGTTACTCCTACCAAATGTATGACTTCACATTTACTAACACTGTATTCCATCTGCCAGACCTTAGCCCACTCACTCAATGTATCTATGTTCCTCTGCAAAGTTTCACAGTCCTCTGCACACTTTGCTCTGCCACTCGTCTTAGTGTCATCTGCAAACTTTGACACCAAACACATGGTCCCCCATTCCAAATCATCTATATAAATTGTAAATAATTGCAGTCCCAATACCGATCCCTGAGGCACACCACTAGTCACTGATTATCAGCCAGAATACCACTCATTTATCCCACTCTGCTTCCTGTCAGTCAACCAATCCTCTATCCACGGCTAATACTTTACCCCTAATGCCATGCATCCTTATTTTCTGCAGCAACCTCTTGTGCAGCACCTTGTTGAAGGCCTATTGGAAATCTATGTACACCACATCTACTGGGTCCCCATTGTCCACCTTGCTCATAATGTCTTCATAGAATTCCAAAAGACTTGTCAAGCTTCTGAGGAAACCCATTGTAGCCAAAGGTCTGGTGGAGATCTGTTTAAATATATCCAAACATTACCTATATTTAATGAGAAGGATGAGAAACCTTTTTCATCTCATTTGAGAAAGCGGCTAAACAAAGGCAATGGCCAGTGACCTTGTGGGCTTTTTTGATCCAAATAAAGCTGGTAGAGAACTAGAGAAGTAGCAGTGAGTCACTAATTTGAACCTTTAAAAGCTTATAACCAGCGCAGGAGTCCTCCATTTCTGTTTTTCAGCGGCAGGTACAACTCGAAGGGCGGGAGCTAGCACCAGGGGCCTGCCGGGAGCAGTGACTCACTGATTGGTGCTTTCACATTTGAAGTCAGAGAGCAGAGGTTTCTCAGAAAGGAGGGCTTTCTTATTTTTTTATTTCCGACCAGCTATATCAGTAGTATTTCTCAACCGGAGACCCTACCTTTGTAGGACACAACCACCTTCTCTAACATTATAGACCAGGGACATATCAGATAAGTGTCTCTTCTTTTTTACTTTGTGACTAGGGGACTAGCAGAGATGGCAGTGCAGGGAGAGCAATGTTCCTCCTGCAGGATGTTTGAGGTCAGGGACACTAATAGTGTCCCATCCAAGTACATTTGCAGGAAGTGCACCCAACTCTCGCTCATCCAAGACCGTGTTAGGGAACTGGAGCGGGAGCTGGATGAACTTCGGGTCATTTGGGAGGCAGAGGCTGTGATAGATAGGAGTTACAGGGAAGTAGTTACTCCTAGGCACGAAGAAAGCTGGGTGACTCTTCGCAGAGGGAGAAAACAGTCAGTGGAGGGATCCCCTGTGGTCGTTCCCCTGAAAAACATGTATACTGTTTTGGATACTGTTGGGGGGGGGGGGACGACTTACCAGGGGTATGCAGTGGGGCCCAGGTCTCTGGCACAGAGCCTGTCCCTGTTGCGCAGAAGGGAAGGAGAGAAAGGAGGAGTAGGGATAACCCTAGTAACTATAGGCCGGTGAGTCTCACTTCTGTTGTGGGTAAAATCTTAGAGAGAATTGTAAGGGATAGGATTTATGAACTTCTGGACAGGAATAATGTGATCAAGGATAGT
>NW_025186370.1:0-2941 GCF_004010195.1 Chiloscyllium plagiosum | reverse complement strand
TTATTCATTCTGTGATTGCAAGCTTCAAGAATTTTGTAGCTGAACCCAGAGGTCCCTCTGCTCTAAAACACTAATCGAAGCCTTAACATTAATTGTATAAGCTCTACCCTTGTTTTTTTTACAAAATGCATGACCTCGTATTTATTCAGATTGAATTCCATCTCTAGTTTTTCAGCCCATTCACTCACTTCATCAAGATCCCTTTGTAATCTCAGAAAACCTCCTTCACTGTCCATGATGCCACCCTCCAGCCTGCCAGCCCATCACACATGGCTGTCAGTAGTACACATACCTTTGCTAGGGGCTCCACAATTTCTTCCCTAACATCCCACAGTGTCCTGTGATACACCTAATCAGGTTCTGGGACTTGCCATAGCTTTGAGTTTTAAAACCTCCAGCACCAACTCTTTTATAACAAGCACTCTTTTCAAGTCATAGAGATATACAACATAGAAACAGACCCTTCGGTCCCAACTCGTCCAGGCTCACCAGAAGATCTAATTAAATCCATTCCCTTTTCCAGCCTCACCTATTGTACTCTATGCTACTTTCTCCCCACTCCCGCCATCCTCTAGCTTATCTCTACACGCTTCAGGCTCACTGCCTTTATTCCTGATGAAGGGCTTTTGCCCGAAACGTCGATTTTGCTGCTCGTCGGATGCTGCCTGAATTGCTGTGCTCTTCCAGCACCACTGATCCAGAATCTGGTTTCCAGCATCTGCAGACATTGTTTTTACCCTGGATTAATCTGGGGTTAGGCTCTGGAACGCAGTGTCGGAAAGTGTGGGATAGGGCGGATTTATCCAGGGGTTATGGCCTGGAACACAGTGCTTGAGAGAGTGTGGGATAGGCCGGATTAATCCAGGGATAGGGTCTGGAACACAGTGTCTGAGTTTGTGAGATAGGCCGGATTAATCCAGGGATAGGGTCTGGAACACAGTGCCTGAGAGTGTGGGATAGGCTGGATTAATCCAGGGGTTATGTTCTGGAACACAGTGTCAGAGAGTGTGGGATAGGCTAGATTAATCCAGGGGTTATGTTCTGGAACACAGTGCCTGAGACTGTGGGTTTGGCTGGACTAATCAAAGGCTTAGGGTCTGGAACACAGTGACTGAGAGTGTGGGATTGGCCAGATTAATCCAGGGGATTAGGGTCTGGCAAACTGTGTCTGAGTTTGTGAGATAGGCCGGATTAATCCAGGGGATAGGGTCTGGAACACAGTGCCTGAGAGTGTGGAATAGGCCGGATTAATCCAGGGATCAAGGACTGGAACAGAGTGCCTGAGAGTGTGGTATAGGTGGGAATAATCCAGGGGTTAGGGTATGGAATTCAGTGCCTTTGAGTGTGGGATAGGCCGGATTAATCCAGGAGTTAGGGTCTGGAACACAGTGCCTGTGAGTATCGGGAAGGCCAGGTCAATCCAGGTGTTAGGGTCTGGAACACAATGTCTGAGAGTATGGGATAGGCCGGATTAATCAAGGGGTTAGGGTCTGGAACACAGTGTCTGAGAGTGTGGGATAGACCGGATTAATCCAGGGGTTAGGGTCTGGAACACAGTGCCTGAGTGTGTGGGATAGTCTGGGTCAATCCAGGGGTTAGGGTCTGGAACACAGTGTCTGAGAGTATGGGATAGGCTGAATTAATCTAGTGGTTCGGTTCTGGAACACTGTGTCTAAGAGTATATGATAGGCCGGGTCAATCCAGGGTTTATTGTCTGGAATACCGTGTCTGTGAGTGTGTGGGAGGCCGGATTAATTCAGGTGTTAGGGTCTGGAACACAGTACCTGCGAGAATAGGTGAGGCCGGATTATTGCATGAGTTAGTGTCTGGAACACAGTGCCTTTGAGTGTGGGATAGGCCGGATTAATCCAGGAGTTAAGGTCTGGAACACAGTGCCTGAGTGTGTGGGATAGTCTGGGTCAATCCAGGGGTTAGGGTCTGGAACACAGTGTCTGAGAGTATGGGATAGGCTGAATTAATCTAGTGGTTCGGTTCTGGAACACTGTGTCTAAGACTGTATGATAGGCCGGGTCAATCCAGGGTTTATTGTCTGGAATACCGTGTCTGTGAGTGTGTGGGAGGCCGGATTAATTCAGGTGTTCGGGTCTGGAACACAGTGCCTGCGAGAATAGGTGAGGCCGGATTATTGCATGAGTTAGTGTCTGGAACACAGTGCTTGAGAGTGTGGGATAGGCTGGATTAATCCAGGGTTTAAGGTCTGGATCCAAGTGCCTGAGAGTGTGGGATAGGCCGGATTAATCCAGGGTTTAAGGTCTGGATCCAAGTGCCTGAGAGTGCGGGGTAGGTCGCTGTAATATAGAGGTTAGGGTCTGGAACACAGTGCCTGAGAGAGTGGGATAGGCTGGATTAATCCAGGGGTTAGGGTCTGGAACACAGTGCCTGAGAGAGTAGGATGGGCCGGATTAATCCAGGGTTAGGATGTGGAAGACAGAGTCTGAGAGTGATGGATAGGTCGGATTAATCCAGGGGTTAGTGACTGGAACACAATGTCTGAGAGTGTGGTGTAGGCCGGGTCAATCCAGGGGTTTTCGTCTGGAAAACAGTGTCTGAGAGTGTGGGATAGGGCGGATTAATCCAGGGGTTAGGGTCTGGATCACAGTGCCTGAGAGTGTGGGGAGGCCGAGTCAATTCAGGTGTTAGGGTCTGGATCACAGTGCCTGAGAGTGTGGGATAGGCCGGATTAATCCAGGGGTTAGGGTCTGGATCACAGTGTCTAAGAGTGTGGGATAGGCTGGATTAATCCAAGGGTTAGTGTCTGGAACACAATGTCTAAGAGTGTGGGATAGGCTGGATTAATCGAAGGGTTAGGGTCTGGAACACAGTGCCTGAGAGTGTGGGATAGGCCGCATTAATCCAGGGGCTAGGGTCTGGAAAACAGTGTCTGAGAGAGTGGGATAGGCCGAATTCATCCAGGGGCTAG
>NW_025186369.1:0-2941 GCF_004010195.1 Chiloscyllium plagiosum | reverse complement strand
ACGGTGGACGAAAGATCAGTCCATGGCAAAGGATTCACCTGTATGACCCTCTTCCCACACATCAATGAATTTAATACGCGCCGTGATGTCAAACACTTCTTCCGCCACCTCCGTGCTCACATTTACAATCAGGACTCCAGTCCACCTTCCGAGGACCCCTTCACACACCTCCAAAACGCTCGATCTACCTGAAAACCCCGTGCCAGCCTATTACCCGCCCTCGACCTCTTCATTTCCATTTGCCACTGGGATGTTAACCGCCTCAACCTATCTACGCCCCCTCCCCCATTCCAACCTCTCACCCTCACAACGTGCAGCCCTCCACTCCCACTGTTCCAATCCCGACCTCACTATTAAGACAGCATTCAAAGGGGGTGCAGTGGTAGTCTGGCGCACTGACCTCTACACTGCTGAAGCCAGACGCCATAAAGAAGTCACCTCTTCCCACCACCCCCTCGACCATGACCCCACCCCATCACCAAACCGTCATCTCCCAGAACATACAGAACCTCATCACCTCAGGAGATCTCTCACCTACAGCTTCGAACCTCATAGTCCGGGAACCCCGCTCTGCCCGATTCTACCTCCTTCCCAAGATCCACAAGCCTGACCACCCTGGCCGACCCATTATCTCAGCATGTTTCTGCCCCACTGGACACATCTCTACCTACGTCCACACTGTCCTAACCCCCCCAGTCCAGGAACTCCCCACATACGTTCGGGACACAACCCACCCCTCCACCTCCTCCAAGACTTCACTTTCCCCGGCCCACAACGCCTCATCTTCACCAAGGATATCAAATCCCTCTACATCTTCATCCACCATGACCATGGCCTCCAAGCCCTCCATTTATTCCTCTCCCGACGTCCCCAACAACACTGTTCCACCGACACTCTCATTCGTTTGGCTGAACTGTTCGTCACCCTCAACAATTTGTCCTTTGAATCCTCCCTCTCGTCACCCTCAACAATTTGTCCTTTGAATCCTCCCTCTTCCTCCAGACAAAAGGGGTAGGCATGGGCACCCATATGGACCACAGCTGTGCCTGTCTCTGTTGGCGACGTAGAAAAGTCCATGCTACGTAGTTACACCGGCATCACTCCCCATCTCTTTCTCCACTATATTGATGAATGCATTGGCGCCACCTCGTGCTCCCACAAGGAGGTTGAGCAATTCATCAACTTCACCAACACATTCCATCCTGCCTTTATGTTTGCCTGGAGCATCTCTGACACCTCTCTCCCCTTCCTGGACCTCGATATCTCCATTAATGACGACCGACTTGACACTGACATTGTTTATAAACCCACCAACTCCCACAGCTTCCTGGATCACACCTCTGCNNNACCCACCCTGCCATCCTGGCACCTTCTCCTGCCACTGCAGGTACTGCAAAACCTGAGCCAACACCTCCTCCCTCGTCTCCAGCCAAGGTCCCATAGGAGCCTTCCACGTCCATCAAAATTTTACCTGAACATCCACCAATATCATTTATTGTAACCGTTGATCCCAATGCGGTCTCCTCTACATTGGGGAGACTGGACGCCTCTTAGCAGAGTGCTTTAGGGATCATCTCGGGGACACCCGCAGCAATCAACCACACCACCCTGTGGTCCAACATTTCAACTCTCCCTCCCAGTCAGCCGAGAACATAGAGGTCCTGGCCTCCTTCACCGCCGCTGACTCACCATCTGATGCCTGGATGAAGACTGCCTAGTCTTCTGCCTCAGAACACTTCAATCCCAGGGCATCAATGTGGACTTCACCAATTTCCTCATTTCTCCTTTCCCCCTCATCCCACCTCCAGCCTTCCAGCTCAGCACTTCCCCCATGACCTGTCCTACCTGCCTATCTTTCATTTATCTCTCCACCCTACAGGCACTCTGCCTCTACTCTTGGTGAAGGGCGTTTGCCCGAAACGTCAATTTTCGTGCACGACGGATGCTGCCTGGACTGATGTGCTTTTCCAGTACCATTCTAATCTAGAATCTGGTTTCCAGCATCTGCAGCTCTTGTTTGAATCTTGCCAATCACCTTACCGATCTTCATATAGATCACATCTACTGCTCTGCCCTCATCAATCTTCATTGTTTCTTCTTCAAAAAACTCAATCAGGTTTGAAAGACATGATTTCCCACGCACAAAGCCATGTTGACTATCCCTAATCAGTCCTTGCCTTTCCAAATACATGTACATCCTGTCTCTCAGGTTTCCCTCTGACAAACTGCCCACCACTGAGGTCGGGCTCACCGGTCTATAGTTCCCTGGTTTGTCTTTACCGCCCTTCTTAAACAGTGGAACGACGTAGGCCAAACTCCAGTCTTCTGGCACCTCACCTGTGACTATCAATTTTATAAATATCTCAGCAAGAGGCCCATCAATCATTTCTCTAGCTTCCCATAGAGTTATCGTGTCCACCTTTAACCATTTAAAGACATCGAGCACTTCATCCTCTGTAATCGAGACATTTTGCAAGGTGCAGTCAGTCCTTGCCTTTCCAAATACATATACATCCTGTCCCTCAGGATTCCCTCCAACAACTTGCCCACCACTGAGGTCAGGCTCACCGGTTATAGTTCCCTGGTTTGTCTTTACCGCCCTTCTTAAACAGTGACAAAACATTTGCAACAACTTGCCCACCACTGAGGTCAGGCTCACCGGTCTATAGTTCCCTGGTTTGTCTTTACCGCCCTTCTTAAACAATGACAAAACATTTGCCAACCTCCAGTCCTCTGGCACCTCACCTGTGACTATCGATAATACAAATATCTCAGCAAGAGGCCCGGCAATCACTTCTCTAGCTTCCCACAGAGTTCTCAGGTATATCTCATCAGGCCCTGGGGATTTATCCACCTATAACAATTTCAAGATATCCAGCACTTCCTCCTCGGTAATCAGGACATTTTACAAGATGTAACCATCTATTTCCCTACCGTCTAT
>NW_025186368.1:0-2941 GCF_004010195.1 Chiloscyllium plagiosum | reverse complement strand
AAGCACAAAATGAATATTTTTCGACAGTATTCATTCTAGAAAACGACAATGTTGTCGAGGAGAATACGGGGATACAGACTACTAGACTCGGTGGGATTGAGGTTTACAACGAAGACTTATTAGAAATCCTGCAGAGTGAAAATAGATAAGTCCCCTGGGCCGGATGGGATTTATCCTAGGATCCTCTGGGCAGCCTGGAAGGAGATTGCCGAGCCTTTGGCATTGATCTTTAAATTGTCATTGTCTATAGGAATAGTGCCAGAAGACTGGAGGATAGCAAATGTGATTCCCCTGTTCAAGGAGTAGAGACAACCCTGGTAATTATAGACCAGTGAACCTTACTTCAATTGTTCATAAAGTGTTGCAAAGGGTTAAAAGAGGTAGGATTTATAATCATCTAGAAAAAAAAATCTAATTAGGGATAGTCAGCACGGTTTTGTGAAGGGTAGATCGTGCCTCTCAAAACTCATTGAGTTCTTTGAGAAGGTGACCAAACAAGTAGATGAGAATAAGCCAGTTAATATGGTGTGTATGGATTTCAGCAAGGCGTTCGATAAGGTTCCCCACAGTAAGGTATTGGACAAAATGCGGAGGAATGGGATTGTGGGAGATATAATAGTTTGGATCAGTAATTGGCTTGCTGAAAGAAGACAGAGGGTGGTGATTGATGGGAAATGTTCATCCTGGAGTCCAGTTACTAGTGGTGTACCGCAAGGGTCGGTGTTGGGTCCACTGCTGTTCGTCATTTTTATAAATGACCTGGATGTCGGCGTAGAAGGGTGGGAATGTAAATGTGCAGACGACACTAAAGTCGGTGGATTTGTGGGTAGTGATGAAGGATGTTGTAGGTTACAGAGACATAGATAAGCTGCAGAGCTGGGCTGAGAGGTTGGCAAATGGAGTTTAATGCGGACAAGCGTGAGGTGATTCACTTTGGTCGGAGTAACTATTGTGTACAGTTCTGGTCACCGCATTATAAGAAGGATGTGGAAGCTTTGGAAAGGGTGTAGAGGAGATTTACTAAGATGTTGCCTGGTATGGAGGGAAGGTCTTACGAGGAAAGATTGAGAGACTTGAGGTTGTTTTCATTAGAAAGAAGACGGTTGAGAGGTGACTTAATAGAGATATATAAGATAATCAGAGGGTTAGATAGGGTGGAGAGGGAGAGCCTTTTTCCAAGTATGTTGACGGCGAGCACGAGGGGGCATAGCTTTAAATTGAGGGGAGATATATATAGGACAGATGTCAGAGATAGTTTCTTTACTCAGACAGTAGTAATGGTATGGAATGCTTTGACTGCAATGGTAGTAGATTTGCCAATTTTAAGTACATTTAAGTCGTCATTGGACAATCATATGGACGTACATGGCATAGTGTAGTTTAGATGGGCTTCAGATTAGTATGACAGGTCGGTGTAACATCGAGTGCCGAAGGGCCTGTACCGCGCTGTAATGTTCTATGTTCTATGTTTTATGATACATAAGTCCCATGGGCCAGACAGGATACACCTAGGATACTACAGGAAGCGAGGGAAGAGATTTCCGCGCCTTTGACGATGACATTTGCATCCTCACTGTCCACTGGAGTAGTGCCAAATGATTGAAGCGTGGCAAATGTTATTCCTTTGTTCAAGAAAGGGAATAGGGTTATTTCTGAGAACTACAAACCAGTCAGTCTTACATCTGTGGTAAACAAATAATTGGAGAGGATTCTGACAGACAGGATTGTTGATTACTTGGAAAACCATAGCTTGATTAGAGATAGTCGTCATGGCTTTGTGAGGGGCAGATCATGCTTCACAATTGGCTATCTCAAGTTTTAAGGTGATTGGAGGAAGGTTTGGGAGGATGTCAGAGGTAGGTTCTTCACACAGAGCGGTGGGTGTGTGGAATGCACTGCCAGCAGTGATAATAGAGTGAGATACATGAGGGATATTTAAGTGACTCTTAGATCGGCACATGGAAGGTGGAACAATGAAGGGTATGGATGTTCCTTTGATCTTCGAGGAGGGTAAAAGGTCAACAAAACATCGAGGACTGAAGGGACAGTCCTGTGCTTTCTTGTTCAATGTTCGACGTTAACAGCACAAGTTCAATTCCCACACTGGTTGAAGTTAAAAATCATGCAACGCCAGGTTATAGTGCAACAGGTTTATTTGGAAGCTTTAACTTTTGAGGTGCTACGTCTTCATCAGTGCTCCAAAGGCTGGTGTTTCCAAATAAACCTTTTGACCCCAGACCAACACTGGCACCTCCAAACCACACTGGTTGAGATCACAATAAAAGTCCCACCTTCGGGGGATCCAAGATGGCGGCGACCCAGCAAGACTGAGTCTATAGTGCTCCTCCCAAGACTTGGGTACAGTGGGTCACCCACCCCCTACCACGTACACCAAATCATTTATAATAGTTGTGTAATTTAATTAGTTGTGTAATATTATATTTAAACAATTTAATCCTAAGTTAAAATGACTAAAGGGAAGGGAGCCCGCAGCTCTCAGCAGGCAGGAACCCCTCCCCCACCCTCTCTAGCTGCAGCAGAGGCGTCCACAGCCTTCCCGGGGGACTTACCAACAATAAAAAGCCTTGCAGAAATGCTTTCCAAGCTTGACTCGAACATTGATGCCTTTATTGTAGAATCCAGAGATCGTTGGGACTCGCTGTCGGCCGCGCTGCAGAAGCAAGACGAGAGATTCAAGAAATTGAACGCCGAGTCGGAGGGGCGGAGCTAAAGGCCGCGACCTCCGAAACTACCGCTCAATCGACCGTGGATCAGGTCTGGACTCTCGAGCAGTGAGTCTGGACCTTGGAAATTCATATTGACGACCTCGATAATCGAGGTCGTTGAAAAAATATTCGTTTGCTGGGCCTTCCCGAACGGGAAGAGGAAGGCCAGCTTCCAGCATTCCTGGAGCAGTGGCTGCCACAGGTTTTAAATCTGC
>NW_025186367.1:0-2941 GCF_004010195.1 Chiloscyllium plagiosum | reverse complement strand
CCAGACTTTCCTCTTCAAGAGTTAGGTCACTCATTAACTGTAGCAGAAAGTTTCCTGCAGCTAATCATTTCCAGACCCTGGAGTTCTGAACATTGCTGCAATGCAGAGGCTGTTTTGTTCATTAATGCCTCTCACTATGATGTCAATTGGGGATGAACACTGGATGTTTGAGTGTAAGAGTTTTGTAAATCTTCTGCAAGATTCTCAGTTTCCACCTGAAAAGCTTGATTGCCTTATGTGCCTGTTAATAGTTGGTCTTTATATTCTGTCGTCTCACTGAGGGAGTCACACTGTGCCATTCCTTGCTGAGGTTGAATGGGTCAAGCTGGTTTTAACCTTTCCACGTAAACATTTACCGAGGGACACTCTCCGTACACAGGAGGTCTATAGTCTGTTCTTATCAACTTTGACTGAACAAACATTCCAGTTTATCCCTGGCTGACTGATGGGTTGGTTTTATCACTTCCCGCTACCATCTACATATCTCAGCGATTTCAGCACAGGGGAAATTAACTTGTTCTAAGTTCAGCTTAAAGATCTCTTTATCCCTGGGTAGCTTTTTATTAGCTACTTGGTGGTAATGGACTTTAGGAGAAAGTGAGGACTGTAGATGCTGGAGATCAGAGCTGAAAATGTGTTGCTGGAAAAGCGCAGGTCAGGCAGCATCCAAGGAACAGGAGAATTGACGTTTTGGGCATGAGCCCATCTTCAGGAATGAGGAAAATGTGCCAAGCAGGCTAAGATAAAAGGTAGGGAGGAGGGACTTGGGGGAGGGGTGTTGGAATAGGTGGAGGGAGGTTAAGGTGAGGGTGAGAAGGTGAGGGTGATAATGGACTTTCCCAAGGATTGAAGTTTCTCTGAATGTGCTAAGCGCAGGTTGATCCTCTCTGTACACATTTGCAAAGATGTGCTTGAATACACAGGCTGCCTATTCTGTCTGTGAAGGTGAGACAGTGTCTTCCCCAGAATCAGTCTCATTTGGAACAAAGACCCCACACTGACTCCAGTAAATAAATGACTTCAATGAATGATTTCCTTTTCGAAAATTATATTCTGAAAGAGTGAACCCTGTCCAGAATCCCTTACATCTGGTCACTGCCATCTTTAATGGGCCTTCTTTTCCTGCTAATTTCACCTTCTGTTACCCACACTCTCTCAAAGCTGGGTCGGAGTGTCTGAAGGGGAAGGTGATCATTTGCAGACTGAGCCAATGGCTGCATCTTCTATGTCTGCCAAGCAAAGGCTGTCTAAAGTTGTACAGAGAGATCTGCTTAATGAGGAATCATAGTCATCAAGAACAGTGTACAGTGTCACTCTAAATTTACTTGTGGACAAGGCCAGCAATGGAAGTGACCTTTTGGGGGTTATCCATGGGATCATAGAGAGATGGGGTTCAGATCAGGAGGGTAACAGGTGACAGATCTCACCTGCCTCCCGAAAGAAACAGCACCCACCCCCTTCCTCCAGACCTCCCCCATGCAGCTGAATTGGAGACTTTGCCCGCGACTGCAGGGCACCCCAAATACCATCATGGTCATGAGGAAGTTGGCAGCACCCCACTGTACCCAGGGCTCCCCCCTGGAAGGAGCTGTGTGGGTGACAGTCACAGCGACTCCCCCCTGTGTAGTGATTGGGACCAGGTGGATCTGGTGGACTATGAGCTCCTTGATGAGGGATGTTAATCTGGGCCAAATCAGGAAGCCCTGACTGACCAGTATTACCAGGTGATTGAGAATCTCCTCAGTTCAGGAACCTGACTCGGAGCTGGCTGCTCACAGCCAGTGTACTCTGCCCAAGTAAATCAAGGGGGATATGGTGACAGGGTCTGGGGGCTTAGGTCCCAGATCGGGATGGATTTGGATCGATTTAAACAGACTTGGGGATTACTGTCCCAGACCTTAAACCTTTGGTGGAAAGATGCGGTTAGTTTTGGTTACTTGTGGTTGGTTAAATCAAAACTGCGGGAAATTATTTTTAACATTGCGAAAAATGTTCTGGGTTTGAACAAACTTCCCAAATTTGCCGAGGAAGTTTAGAAAGAGAAACTTTCAGAATTAGCAGACAGGCTAAAATTTCCAAATTACCAAAATTCAATAACAAAGGTGTCAAAGCCTTTTTCATTGTTTTTGAGAGACTGGTGAGGCAGATGACTGGGCCAGAGACTGTGGGGGTAATGGTCCCCCCCCCCCCCCCCAGTGGTAGTTGGTAGGTGGGGTGAGTGAGGTGTTTGCAGTGCTGTCAGATGGGGGTGTGAAGAGATTGTGAAGATGGTAAACAGGCTCTCGAGTGGCTACAAATGGATTTCAGAAATATATAGGCAGTAGGTCGGCAACAAAGGAACCAGGTCAGACATGTATCTGGTTTGAAAGTATTAAACATAACAACGTTCCATAGATAGGGGAGGGCATTAAAGATAGAAGAGACATACAGGGATCGGAGAGAAATTATTCTGCAACTTAATGTGTTCATTTGATCCTGCTGTCGAAGACTGGGCCCAGGATGCAGAAAGAATGTCATATTTTTTCTGGGCAGCTGACAGTGGGGCAGGTGAAAAGCAACAAGTAATCCTTCGGACTGCTTGCAGACCCACAGCATTTTCAGTCACAAGGGGTTTAAATGTTCCCAGAAGCACCAGATACCAGAACCTTCTGAGAATTGAGAGTTGCTTAAGGAATATTACGACCACAAACCATCTTTACTCCTAAGACGCCATCGGTTTTCTTCGGCTGTTAGAGGACCAGGGAATCCGTAGAGATTTTTGATGAGGTTGAGGCGACTGGCAGAGGCAGGTGGTTTTGGGTTAACACTGAAGGAGATACTGAGAGACCATTCTGAGGAATGGGAGACATGGGGATGGAGCCAGCTTTCCCATTGCTCATCACCAGATACTGACTGAACCCCATCAGCATCATCCAGGGGTTTCCAAGATGGAGATACAAAC
>NW_025186366.1:0-2941 GCF_004010195.1 Chiloscyllium plagiosum | reverse complement strand
GTGGACAGGATGGAGAAAATGGATTTGACACACGAGCCAAATGGATTTGGTACATCACGATACGTATCAGACATTGCTGGGACTCCAGTTGGAGTACTGTGTAGAATTGTGATCCGCCTTCTTTAGGAAGCATATTCTGAAACTGTAAATGTCGCAAAGATTGACGAAGATGTTACTGATATTGGAGCGTTTGACACACAGAGAGTCTGGATAAGCTGGAAAGCAACATGGGGGGAATGAGGTAGAGTTGGCAGATAAGGTTAAGGAGAATCCAAAGAGATTCTACAGCATACAAGTACAAGAGAGACAATAGGGTCCCTCAAAGATCAATAAGGCCATCCATGCCTGGAACAACAGGAAATTGGCGCGACCCGAAATGAATATTTCATGTAGGAACATACTGTGGACAAAGACTAGGAAACAAAAGGAAAGAAACAGTGACGTCTTGAAAAGAGTCCCCATTACAGAAGAGGTGGTGCTGGAGGTCTTAGAACACAAAGGTAGAGAAAGCCCTAGGTCCTGAACAAGTGTCTCCCAGAACATTGTGGCAAAGTCGCAATGGGAACGTGGCAGAGATATTTGTATTATCCTTCGTATTTCCATTGGGTGTAGGTGGCCGAGGGGTAACCTTATAAAGGTTTATAAAAACATGAGGGGTATACATAGTGTGAATAGTGAAGGTCTCTACCCCAGGGTAGGGGAATCCATATCTAGCGGGCAAAAATATGTGGTTGGAGAGAAAATACTTAAAAGCGACCAGAGGGGCACATTTCCACACAGAGAATGGTGCACATAGTGAATGAGCTGCCGCTGAAGTGGTAGAGAAAAGTACAATTACATAATGGAAAAGATATTTGGGCAGGTAAATGGAGAGGAGAAGCTTTGACGGGATAGGGACCAAACGTAGGCAAATGCGACGAGTTCAGGAACTGTGGTCGGCATGGATTAGTTGGATCGAATGAACCGTTTCTGTTCTGCATGGCTCTTTCTCCAGTTATTGGAGAAGGAGACTACTCAGATAAGGCATGTTGTAGGCACTGAAGCAAGTTACAGAGATAGTAGTCTGGAAAGAAGTATATTTCAAATATGTGGAGGGACTATTGGGAAGGGAGGAGGTTACAGGGACAGGAACTGTTAAAGCAGTTAAAAATTATTGAAGACACTGATCCATGAGATATGGTAACGTCCTCGGTAGTATAGTGGTTAGTATCCCCGCCTGTCACGCGGGAGACCGGGGTTCAATTCCCCACTGGGGAGGAACGTTTTGTGAGTGGCACAGTGGTTAGCACTGCTGCCTCACAGCGCCAGAGACCCGGGTTCAATTCCCGCCTCAGGCGACCGACTGTGTGGAGGTTTGCACATTCTCCCCGTGTCTGCGTGGGTTTCCTCCGGGTGCTCCGGTTTCCTCCCACAGTCCAAAAATGTGCAGGTTAGGTGAATTGGCCATGCTAAATTGCCTGTAGTATTAGGTGTAGGGGAATGGGTCTGGGTGGGTGCGCTTAGGCAGGTCAATGTGGACTTGTTGGGCCGAAGGGCCTGTTTCCACACTGTAAGTAATCTAATATGTACAGTGGGGGAACACAGAACAGAAAAATCCCAGGCAGCATTTCGACACCCTCATGGGAAGCCTGCTTTCTCGTCTGTTATTAAATTAGATTAGATTAGATTAGATTAGATTAGATTAGATTAGATTAGATTAGATTAGATTACTTACAGTGTGGAAACAGGCCCTTCGGCCCAACACGTCCACACCGCCCCGCCGAGGCCCAACCCACCCATACCCCTTACCTAACACTACGGGCAATTTAGCATGGCCCATTCACCTGTTATACTGATGTTCACTAAGGCATCACAAGCTTGTGACACTCCCGATGCTGTCTCAGTACAACAAAACTTACAGTAGGGGTAGTGATTGACCTGGGGTGTGTCTATACTGTGCTCCCCCTCCAGCACTGTATCTAAGGCATGTCTTGTTAGCCGATGTTTGGAGCCCTCTCATTGCTCCCTGCTCTGTGCACGATGATTGATCTTACCTCACTGCAGGATTTATGAAACGTTCCAGATCTCCCTGCCTTTTGTCTCTCTGGCTGACCAACTATCTCCATCTACTGAGTGATGGAGAGACACTCAGTATTTGGGAAGTCTATTGAGTCAGGAACTTCCTAATCTCCTGCTGGAGACAGAAAAATAGACAGGATGGGAAATTAGACTGATGTAGTGAGGATTAATCATGGAGAATGGCAGCAATTCCCACAGAGATCTGGAAAATCCCAGTCTACATTCCTGGCCTGTGCTGTTGTGTCCCTCTGGATTTGAGAATTCTGTTGGCTTAGGATCAGGAGTAGCTGTAAGAGTAAGAGACACTGGCAGAGGCAGAAATTGGACCCACACAGTGAGGGATACCACATGGAGAGATACTGAGTGATATCACCAGAGTGCAAGAAGGTATCAGGATCAAACAATCATGAAGGGAAGACAGGTTTAGCTCCATGATGCACTGGTATCAGCGTTCAGGGGTGAACAGCCTGTGAGCAGGAGGTGTTAGTGGTGTTATTGCCAGAGCATGTATCCAAATCCTCAGCTAATGTTCGGGGGAGGAAGTTTTGAACCCCACCATCTGAACTGGTGGCATTTGAAATAAATTATTTTTAAAATAGTAATTGACAATCCATCAATATCATTGCTGATGTACAATAAATCCAAACACTTCTCCTTTCAAGAAGGACATCTGCCCATCCTCATCTGGTCTGAATGATATACCCATCGCAAAATGTTTGCCTCTCAATTACCCTCTGAAATGGCCGAGCAAGTTACTCAGCTGAACGGCAGCTAGTGCTGGGCAAGAAAGTTTGGTCAGCCAGACACCCATATCCCATACTTGATTATTAAAAAAAATCCAATCCGATGGTCCCACTGGAACTGTGCTGGGGCCAATGACCTG
>NW_025186365.1:0-2940 GCF_004010195.1 Chiloscyllium plagiosum | reverse complement strand
GTGCTCCCTCAATATCTCAGAAAGAGCTCCCTCAGTACCTCAGAAAGCGCTCCCTCAATACCACCGATAATGCTCCCTCAGTACCTCAGATAGTGCTCACTCAATACTTCAGATAGTGCTCACTCAATACTTCAGATAGTGCTCCCACAGGACCTCATATAGTTCTCCCTCAGTACCTCAGACAGTGCTCCCCCAATACCTCAGAAAGTGCTCACACATTTTTTCAGATAGTTCTCCCTCACTACCTCAGATAGTGCTCCCTCAATACCTCTGAAAGTGTTCCCTCAATATCTCACTAAGTGCTCCCTCAATACCTCAGAATGTGCTCCCTCAATACCTCAGATAGTTCTCCCTCAGTACCTCAGAAAGTGCTCCCTCAATATCTCAGAAAGTGCTCCCTCGGTACCTCAGATAGTGCTCCCTCAGTACCTCAGAAAGGGCTCCCTCAATATGTCAGACAGTGCACCCTCAATACCTCATATAATGCTCCCTCAGTACCTCAGATAGTGCTCTCTCAATACTTCAGATAGTGCTCCTACAGGACCTCATATAGTTCTCCCTCAGTACCTCAGATAGTGCTCCCCCAATACCTCAGAAAGTGCTCACACAATTTTTCAGATAGTTCTCCCTCACTACCTCAGTTTGTGCTCCCACAATACTTCTGAAAGTGCTCCCTCAGTCCTTCCGAAACTGCTCCCTCAGTACCTCAGACAGTGCTCCTTCAAAACCTCAGTCAGTGCTCCCTCAGTAGCTCAGACATTGCTCATCCAAGACCTCAGAAAGTGTTCTCTCAGTACCTCAGAAAGTGCTTCCTCAGTACCTCAGAAAGTGCACACTGAATGCCTCTGAAAGTGCTCCCTCAATACCTCAGAAAGTGCTCCCTCAATATATCAGATAGTGCTCACTCAATACTTCAGATAGTGCTCGCTCAATAATTCACGTAGTGCTACCTCAGTACCACATATAGTTTAGCCTCAGTACCTCAGATAGTGCTCCCCCAATACCTCAGAAAGTGCTCCCTCAATTCGTCCGATAGTTCTCCCTCAGTACCTCAGAAAGTGCTACCTCAATATTTCAGAAAGTGCTGCCTCAATACCTCAGAAAGTGCTCCCTCAATACCTCAGAAGGAGCTCCCTCAATATTTCAGATAGTTCTCCCTCAATACCTCAGATAGACCTCCCTCAAAACCTCAGAACGTGCTCCCACAATACCACAGAATGTGCAAACTCAATACCTCAGAAAGTGCTCCCTCAATACCTCAGATATTTCTCACTCAATACCTCAGAAAGTGCTCCCTCAACACCTCAGATAGTTCTCCCTCAATACCTCAGATAGTGCACACTGAATACTTCAGACAGTGCTCCCTCAATACCTCAGAAAGTTCTCCCTCAATACCTCAGATAATTCTCCCTCAGTACCTCAGAAAGTGCTTCCTCAATACATCAGAAAGTGCTACCTCAATACCTCAGAAATTGCTCCATCAATACCTCAGAAAGTAATCCCTCAGTACCTCAGAAAGTGCTCCCTCTATATCTCAGAAAGTGCTCCCTCAATACCTCAGATATTGCTCACTCAGTACCACTGAAAGAGCTCCCTCAATGCCTCAGAAAGTGCTCCCACAATACCAACGATAATGCTCCATCAGTACCTCAGATAGTGCTCAGTCAATACTTCAGATATTGCTCCCTCAATACTTCAGATAGTGCTCCCACAGGACGCCATATAGTGCTCCGCCAATACCTCACAAAGTGCTCACACAATTTTTCAGATAGTTCTCCCTCACAACCTCAGATAGTGCTCCCTCAATACCTCTGAAAGTGCTCCCTCAATATCTCACAAAGTGCTCCCTCAATACCTCAGAATGTGCTCCCTCAATAACTCAGAAAATTCTCCCTCAGTACCTCAGAAAGTGCTCCCTCAATATCTCAGAAAATGCTCCCTCAGTACCTCAGATAGTGTACCCTCAGTACCTCAGATAGTGCTCCCTCAATACTTCAGATAGTGCTCCCACAGGACCTCATATAGTTCTCCCTCAGTACCTCAGACAGTGCTACCCCAATACCTCAGAAAGTGCTCACACAATTTTGTCAGATAATTCTCCCTCACTACCTCAGATAGTGCTCCCTCAATACCTCTGAAAGTGCTCCCTCAATATCTCACAAAGTTCTCCCTCAATACCGCAGAATGTGCTCCCTCAATACTTCAGATAGTTCTCCCTCAGTACCTCAGAAAGTGCTCCCTCAATATCTCAGAAAGTGCTCCCTCAGTACCTCAGATAGTGATCTCTCAGTACCTCAGAAAGGGCTCCCTCAATAGCTCAGGTAATGCACCCTCAGTACCTCAGATAGTGCTCACTCAATACTTCAGATAGTGCTCCCACGGGACCTCATATAGTTCTCCCTCAGTACCTCAGATAGTGCTCCCAAATACCACAGCAAGTGCTCGCACAATTTTTCAGATAGTTCTCCCTCACTACCTCAGACAGTACTCCCCCAATACCTCAGAAAGTGCTCACACAATTTTTCAGATAGTTCTCCCTCACTACCTCAGATAGTGCTCCCTCAATACCTCTGAAGGTGCTCCCTCAATACCTCAGAGAGTGCTCCCACAATACCTCAGAAAGTGCTCCCTCAATACCTCAGATAGTTCTCTCTCAGTACCTCAGATAGTCCTTCCTCAGTACGTCAGAAAGATTTCCCTCAGTACTTCCGAAAGTGCTCCCTCAGTACCTCAGTCAGTGCTCCTTCAAAACCTCAGAAAGAGCTACCTCAATACTTCAGATAGTTCTCCCTCAGTACCTCAGACATTGCTCCTCCAAAACCTCAGAAAGTGCTCTCTCAGTACCTCGGAAAGTGCTTCCTCAGTACCTCAGAAAGTGCTCCCTCAGTGCCTCAGACATTGCTCCTGCAATACCTCAGAAAGTGCTCTCTCAGTACCTCA
>NW_025186364.1:0-2940 GCF_004010195.1 Chiloscyllium plagiosum | reverse complement strand
TCTGCCGAGGACATGCAGGCCCTGGGCCTATTCCATCGCCGCTCCCTTACCACCTGATGCCTGGAGGAAGAACATTTCTGAAGTGGCTGGGATTGGAATTTCTGGTGAGAAATGCAGATCTCAGTACTAACATAAGGCAAAAATGAGACGAGTGGCAATCAGAATATGAGTGTTCCCAGCTATGGCCTCCTCTGAATTAATAGGGAGGATATCTGTTCTTCGAGTGTTCCCTGATTCTGGTTTCCTGTACAAGAGGAAACAGAAGGTGACCAGAAGGTGTTTCTGCTTGTTGTATTCCTATAAAACACAGTGGGGCAGCACGGTGGTTCGGTGGTTAGCATTGCTGCCTCATAGCAGCAGGGGCCCGGGTTCGATTCCAGCCTCGGGAAACTGTCTGTGTGGAGTTTGCATATTCTCCCGGTGTCTGCGTTGGTTTCCTCCCACAATCGAAAGACGTACAGGTCAGGTGAATTGGCCATGCTAAATTGCCCATAATGTTAGGGGTGCATTAGTTAGGGGTAAATATAGGGTAGGGGAATGTGTCTGGGTGGGTTACTCTTCGGAGGGTCGGTGTGGACTTGTTGGGTTGAAGGGCCTGATTCCATACTGTAGAAAATCTAATCTAATAAAGCTTTGTTGAAGTATATTTATCAGTTGTTTTATCTGCCAATGTGCAGCTTGCTATTACTGAATGTGTTTTTAGAAAATAACATGCCACTCATTAAATTACCTGAAATAAGCATCTGCCATGATAAATATATTGTTTTTTTATTTTTCAGATAGAGATCAGTTCAGTCCAGACAAAGTTAATCCCAGAAACAACTGGATCTGTCTTGTAACTACTTATTTATCCAGAACTCTCACCTGCTCAAACCTATTTAGACCCCATCACTATTTCAATCCAAAGATAATCTGTTAATGTGTGACCACCCTTGGCTTGGTAATAGCACTTTTAGACTGAGTCAAAGATTTATGACCTGGACTTTTGGCTAGCCAGGCAGCTGTTTTTCCAAAATAGATCAGAGGTGTACATGGGGACTCTGTGGAATCCTCATTCTGGCACTCCGATGGAATTGTTCGGGCAATTGAATTTTCTGCTGGCAATGTCTCTACATTGGGAACCCTGTGAATATTTCTATTCAAATTGGAGAATTAGGAGAATTCTGATGAAATTAAGAAAAATAGTTACTGTGGTAAAGTTATATAATTAAGTGCTTAGTCTAACTCCCGAGTATTCAACAGACCCCATATTTTTCTCACACACTCAACTATGCTTCCTTTGGACTCCTTACATCTCCCAGACCCTGACCTGACACACCCCAAAAACCTATTCCCCACCAACTGTCACCCAGAATCTTTTCCTCCATGGCCAGACCCCAACACTCCCTTTCCTGACTACTGGACCAGTCCTGATCTGATCTATATAATGCTGGACCCAACCCTCAACCCGACTGCCTGCTTCCCATTACCAAACCTGACTTGACAATCTCCGTCGCCCCCTCACACCCAGCTCCCCAGAACTGACCTTAGATTGCCGCCCCGACTGATGTTTTGGGAAAATAAATGAGTTTCTTTATGCTGAAGGAGAAAAAAGTCATAGTTTTGCTTAAGGTTTAAATATGAATCTTTAATTAGTGGTGAGGAGTCTTTTGTGCATTCATTAACAGCTTATTTTTACCTGATCTTCCCTACAGATATGCAGTTTGCCATTTTCCCAGGTCCTGTTGAGATGTAGATGGTACTAATTCCTAGCCTGTAGGTTAGAGCATTTACTTGACAGCTGCAACTCACTGACATCTTCTCCAGCTCTCGATCTTGGTGAGCATTCCTCAACATGGGACTACAATCTGTGAGAGGTTGCCATCAGTCAGGCAACAGCAGCATCTGACCTCAGTCCAGGAGGTGTGTTGGCCATGGTCAGTCCTGTAGGGCAAGTGAAACAGTCCAGGGATTAGCTCATGCTAACATATTGCCACAACACAATGTGTTCCTACCTTGTGTAATAACCTTTTGATGTGATGTACCCTATACATTAAAGAGCTGAAATAGTAGCAGCAGCAGCAGTCTTTAGAGAAGGAAGATGAAAATGTTGAGCAGGAAGAATCACATCCAGTATGTTAGAGCAGTGCAGTGTAAGAAGCAACAAACCAGACAGGACTAAATTGATATTGTTTCAATATTTCTGAGTTGGGTGAAGTTATCATTCATCAACTGTTACTGTTGAAAAGGCATGTGGTCCTTATTTAATCCCAAAAGCAAATGGAACTTTGTTTTTGTATAAAACAAAGAACTGCAAATGATGAAGATCTGAAACAACAACACAAATTGCTGGAGAAACTTTACAAGTCTGGTTGCATTTAGAGTCATAGAATCATAGAGCTACACAGCATGGAAACAGATATTTTGGTCCAACTCGTGCATGCACACTAAATATCCTAAATTAATGTAGTCCCATGTGGCAGCATTTGGCCCACATCCCTCTAAACCCTTCCTTTTAAATGTTTCAATTGTATCAGCCTTCATCTCTTCCTCTGGCAACTCATTCCATACACACACCACCCTCTGCATTAAAAAGTTGTCCTTTACGTCTCTTTTAAATCTTTCCCCTTTCATTTTAAACCTATAGTTTTCTTTGTTTTGGACTCCTCTACCCCAGGGAAAAGACCTTAACTATTCACCCTATCATGCCCCTCATGATTTTATAAACTTTTATGAGGTCACTCCTCAGTCTCTGCAGCTCCAGGGAAAATAGCTCCAGCCTATTCAGCCTCTCCTTATGGCTCAAACCCTCCAACCCTGGCAAAATCCTTGTAAATCTTTTCTGAACCCCTTCACAACATCTTTCCTATAGCAGGGAGACCAGAACTGGATGCAGTATTCTAAAAGTGCCTAACCAATGCCATGTACAGCTGCAAAATGATCTCCCAATTCCGATAGTCA
>NW_025186363.1:379-2940 GCF_004010195.1 Chiloscyllium plagiosum | reverse complement strand
GTACATAGATAAGGAAAGAGAAAAACAAGTGAACGAATTATCTTAAGGTTAGTCACAAGTAAAGGCCAAATAAGGGAATGAAATGAAATAAATAATTATGATAGGGTAAGCATAGGGAAAGGGGATGTGAACCTGCAACACGCAAACTGTATGAAAATGATTGCATAACTGATATATTTGCCCTTTTTGCCAGGCTAGCGGGGTGCCCGGACTTGCATCTTTGTAATAAATTGTCCTTGTTTCCATGTCTTTGTCTCTGGCTGATTTAAAGTGAATTTTGTTTCTAACAGTTTTGTTCAACTGCCGAGGCTAATGTTCATGTCCATTACAAATATTTGGAGAAAGTGAGGAAAGCAGATGCTGGAGATCAGAGTCAAGAATGTGGTGCTGGAATAGCACAGAATGTCAGGCAGCATCTGAGGAGCAGCAGAAACCACGTTTCAGGCAGAAGCCTTCATCGGGAATGTCCGGCTCCATGGATGCTGCCTGGTCTGCTGTGCTTTTCCACTACCACACTTTCGTCATGAAAAAAAAATTGTCTGCTTATTTGGAGCAAATACTCTCTGTTTCCTCTGTAATATAAATTTACTGTGCTTTCTATTCACTCAAGTTCTCATTTTAATATCTCCTTGTTTTCTTCTTAAATTGATACAAATCTCAAAACCCCAGGCACAATAAAAGCGATATGAATTATAAAATTAGTATCTGGACAAGAGAACCAATGAATAGCTACATGACTATCTAATCAATGTCATTATAAACCGCTGAAAAATATTGAAACATTTTATTTGTTAAAATGCAAAGATTCATTCTAAAATTCGTTGTTACAACGATAAGTGAACCATATTTTATCTGTCCACTAAGGTCAAGTGACCTGTCGCCCATAATTGAACATTCTAAATATTCCTACAGCTGGGAAAATCAGAGCTAAAAAGGTCAAACAAAAGGAAACAGTAGATAAAATAACCAGCTCCCGAAAACAGTGGAAAGCCAGGTCAAAGAGGTCACAAAGGTTCGGGAGATCCAGTTACAACAAGCCCGAGAGCTGTGTTTTGGAGAGGTTGAAGCAGACTTCCCGGCACCTTGACTTGCAGCCAGTGCCTGAGCGTTATACACCTCGCTTGAGGATGACGAAAAATGAAGGGTGTTTGCACGAAACCCATTGAATGCTTAGCTACTAGAATTTTGGAAAAATGTTCTGAAACATTTCCCAGATCATGGAAATCAGCTCAACATTATTGAAATCAAAGTACTCGTAATGGTCTTCAAGACCACCATTACTGTTCGGTGAAAAACACTTTGTACGTGTCTTATTGTTCTCAGGATGAATAATCACAGCAAACATCACACTCTCACCAGATCCAAACATATGTAAAAGAAACCTTATTATAATTTACACATTACATCTTTCCCAGACAAATGATGACACCTTATTACTTCTGACTGAGGATACTACGCGTAACATGTATCGAGATGAAGCAAATCCTGAATGTAGGATTTTTTTTCTGATAGTTTTCCAATCCAAAAATTATGATAAAAATGTAATTGTGGCTCATTACATTGTCAACATCCACATTAAACGTATTTATCTGCCAGACCAATGATGACACCTTACTTCTTATGACTGAGGATACGACGCATAAGATGTATCGAGATGAAGCAAGTCCTGAATGTAGGATTTTTTTTTCTGATAGTTTTCCAATCCAAAAATTATGAATAAATGTAATTGTGGCTCATTACATTGTCAACAGATCCACATTAAACGTATTTATCTGTTTATTCAGAGACAATATTGAAACAAATACCTTGATAAATACTGTTGACTGTATGTTTCTGTGAAAATAACTCTTCCTTATTGACTTATTTTCTTTATAATTCTGACTCAAATGTCTAAATATTGACGATATGAAAAATTGCATGAATTAAATACAATGCAGAATTTGTTCTTATTATATATTATATTTCTCCAGAAGAAAAACTAAGAAACCAAGTATATAAATCTTGAAGATCTGAGGATTTTGAATGACAAACCATTTCTGATCAACGTTCACTGAATGTCTCATGTCTTTCCACATCATCATGCCAGAATTTGTATTCTCAGCTGACAGATTAAGGAATATCTAATCAATATCAGAACAAATCTGTTTGGAAATATTGAATCATTTACTTTGCCAAAGTTATAATATTAATTATCAATTTATTGTCATTCCAAAAATCACACAGTAGTTCAGTTTAGGTTTTGTAACAAACATCGTCTAATTCACATTTTAATTTAATCCAGTATTTCTTAGTGTCAATATTAAAAAGGAATAATAGTTCTCTCATTCCAGGTCAACACAAACATAAACTAATTAATGACTCCCCATCCAACACTCACAGGTAATATCTGTTCCTTTCTAACTTGAATGTTCACAGAAATCATTGGATTAATATTCGGCTTTACATATTAAGGCACGTCTTTTTTTTTAGATTAGATTACTTACTTACTTACCTTCAGCCCAACAAGTCCACACCGATCCGCCGAAGCGCAACCCACCCAGACCCATTACCCTACATTTACC
>NW_025186363.1:0-281 GCF_004010195.1 Chiloscyllium plagiosum | reverse complement strand
CGCCCATTACACTCCAACAAATGCTGTTCATTTTTACATATGACGGGCAGCTATATGAGATTTGTAATCAGCTATCGCGACAACAGAAAAGTTCGTTTGTCAGAAATAGTTATTATTTTAAAGTTACTCAGAATATTAAACAAAAGTTCTAATTACAGATTCTTGAGGATCACAGGGGCAATTTGTAACATAATTAGATACATGTAACCAATGCTTATCAAAAACATTATAGAAAAGCATTTCGACTGAGTTGTGCAGTTAGCTAGTTTTAGTAATGAACT
>NW_025186362.1:0-2940 GCF_004010195.1 Chiloscyllium plagiosum | reverse complement strand
ATCCCTGAGAGTGTTGTTGAGGCAGTATTTGGGATACTGTGGATAGACTTTCTCTCAATTTTCACCAGACTAATCCCTGGAACGATGGCACCATGAGCAGTGAGTGAAGCTCAGTGAGAGAATAAGCGGTGATTGCATTGAATCTTAAGGGAGATGGACAATCACTCATGATGATCTAAACAGGCACTGATACAAAGATGAATTCCATGGCATTTTTGTCACTCGGGTTACATGATTCTCGCTACTTTAAGAGCCTCTGCGAACGCTCCACCCAACCGCACGCACTCCCTATTTTGATTGAGACAGAGAGAGAGTGTGTGTGTGTGTGAGAGAGAGAGTTTCAGGCTTTTAAATAAACTCTCCAAACATTAATACAATTCAATTGGTGTGTGATCCTGCAATGAACGTCATGTTATCCATAATCCCGACCTTCACTATAAAAGAGTTAACTCTTCCCAGCAACATCTGACCTCCATGGAGAACATGGGTGTGTCTTCTCGGAGATGGAAGATGCCTCCTTGAGACTTGATACAACACATTTGGCTTCCCTCCTCACACCATGCAAATCGTGTTAAAGTAGCACACGTTCTACAAATAGTGGAGCCAAGATTAATACCATAGAGCCCTCTATCAGTGCAGTCTCGATTTCATTGTCATGTTGGACTATCAATGACACCCTCCTTTATAATTGTCTCGTCGGGCTGAATAGCCTTCTCCTGGTCTCATGGAACAGGTTTAAGCGTCTAATTGGGCTATGTCTATTCCTGTTTAACAGCTCTTCATGTGGAACAGGGAGGAGGATTAATGGGCTGTCCCTCTTCTTCTTCAGTAGTTTGCTGAATGATTTTCATATATCAGTGTGTAATCAGCTTGAGATGGTGAGTGAGCTCCACTTTTAACTATAGAAATGTGCATTATCTAGGCCGTACTGTTACATGAATGTTGCCGACACTTTAACAGCGCAAACCTGAATACTGTCTGGGTCTTGCTGCACATGTACACAAAATGATTCAGGAGCTGATGAGGGACAAAATGTTCTGAACATTGTGTCATCTTCAGTCGTCATCCCCACTTCAGATCATATGATGGGGAAATACATTGTTTGAGCAGCTGAAGATGTTTTGCTGAAGAGGTTAACCTGAGGATCTCCTGCAGAACTGTCCCAGGTCTGAGAGGATTGTTGGCCACTGACCACAAACATCTTTCTTTGTGCTCTGAAAGACACAGACAAGTGGGAAGTTACACCTGATTCCCATTCAGCTCAAATAAGTAGGTGGCCCCGATGCCATCCTCAGTCAAATACTGCCTTGATATCAAAGCCATTCACTCTTTTCTGAGCCCCTGTATTCACCTCTTTTTCACATCAAGAGGTGACGGTGTATGTGTAGGAAGTGTTTTCCTCTCACGGAGGGTAATCACTGTCAGACATTATCTGGGCTGGAGAGTTATTGGAGCTACATCACTGAAAGCATTTAAGGAGCAGGTAGATGGATTTTTGACTTGTCAAAGAGCTAAGGAATGTGAAGAATTGGGTATTAAAGAGGAGTTAATGTCAACGGTAGATCAGCCATGATTGTATACAATGGCTTGATCGTCCGAATTACTGATCCTGTTCCTTATGTCCTTATATCTGTAATTACAAAGTTAATGGTTGTAATTTTCCTGAACGTTCTGTGATTGAATAGAGAGTAAAGTATTTTGTGAGTCATCTCTGGGTGAGGTATGGGGGCTGTATTCACAGGGAATCTTGTTCTATAATATGATCAACAAATGAAGCGCAAGTTGCAGAGAGGAGACACTCTGTAAAGAGACCAGAGTCGTCTTTCGAACCCAGCCTCTATCTCCCTATAACATTTTGCAACCCACACCAAGCCATGTGTGATAGTCTGGATGGAATGAATGATATCTTGTATTACTGTGGACCAGGTATATGGAGGAAGTGGCCTCCATTTGCTCCTTGCAGGAACGGTAAGGGGTTGAATAGAACATAGGACTAAGCAGCAGGAGTGGGCCATTAGACACTTTGTCACAGTTCCACCACGCACAAAGATCATGGTTGATATGATTGTGATCTCAGCAGCACGATTCTGTCTGCATACCATTTTCCTAAATTCACTTGTCTGTCAAATGTCACCAAATATAACTTTGAATAAATGCCAACATCCAGGCACCACAAACGGTTGGGGAACGGAATTTCCACTTGAACAGCCGTTTGAGAATTTCTCATTTGTGTTCCAGCCAAAGTTGGAGGGTCACTGTTTCCTTTGTCAGTCCCACTTCTCCAATGGTTAGACCAATCTTAAATACAACCAGCTTAGTGATGTGGCCAATGATATAGGTCTTAGAGTAGGTCATCTTCTCTAAAAATGTGAGACACACAAAGTTGAACTCGTAACAAATGGTAAAATGATAGAGTGACCCAAATGTTATTCTGTACTGGTAGTGGGATTTCTTTCTGGAGCAGTTGGATTTGGCTGAATTCCATTTGTTTCAGTTAGTGGAGAGATTCCCATGAATCCTCACCAGGAATCCTTCGTCAGTGGTAAAGATAACTCAGGGATTTTCTGGTCTCACACCTTGCTATCGGGCGGAACAAAGTAAGAGAGAGGGATCAATCGGCTGCTGCTTCTCAGGCATGTCACGTTTTTCTCCCTCCCTGTATTGGAACATACAATAATGTCAACTGAACAGCAAACTGGACCATGTGTGCTCTCCTGGAACATTCTTTGGAAAACTTTATTATAGATTATATGGAAGTGCGAGATTACTTTTAATCGCAAAAATGGTCCCCACTTTTTAATTTAAAGATATGCTTACATGCGTCTATGTAATTTGTAAATTTTGGTAGATGTCTTCATAGTATGTGTGTTAATATCAATACATCTTTTTCTTAAAATTTGTTCTCTCGCTTTAGTCTCCCTGACAAGAGATAATATGCAT
>NW_025186361.1:0-2940 GCF_004010195.1 Chiloscyllium plagiosum | reverse complement strand
TTGCACGCAATATTCCAACAGTGGCCTAACGAAGGGTCAACCTTCCCGAAATGTTAACTCTGGCCTCTCCACAGACGCTGCCAGACCTGCTGAGCTTTTCCAGCAATTTCCAATCTCGTTTCTGATTTATAACATCCGCAGTTCTTTTTGGGTTTTTCTTTCTTAGGGACATTAATCAGACAGTTTCTGGAAACAAGCAGCTCTAGATATATAAGCGTTCTAGCAAGGAGCGTTTTTGTAAGACGCAATTTTAGTCACAGTCTCAAGTTTGTTAGTTAGTAAGGAATAGGACAAGTTTGATCGTATGGTGTTCTGTTGAGGTAATTGTAGATTTAGAAGATAAACAACAAATTAATGTGAAAAGATTAATTTCTTTCCTTGAGTAAATGTTTAGAGATAGTCAAGAGGCCGTTTGAATTATATAAAGTAATAAATGATGCAAACATGCCCTCCAAAATAAGCCATTGGCCAGGTTGTAAGCAGAGATTACTCCATAGTGACTGAGAGAGATAAACATCTGAGAATTCAAACAAATTCTTACATCCAAAGATCAAAGGAGGGGTGACCAAGACAGGTTGTGCAGGATGGTTAGTTTGTGGGAATCGAAACAGGTTTCATTGACTGTCTCGGTAAGATTTGTGAAGTCGTTGGATCTCTCCCTCGTCAGTGGAATTCAAGCAGATGCTTTTACTAAGAAAAGATAATGAATCACGGAAAGTGCTTAGAGCGGAAACCAAGATCTATTTACAAAAACAAAACTTTCGTCCAGCATCCACTTGCAACGTGTAAATAGCAGGGGGCGTGAACTGCGATTGCAAGTCAGAGGGACTGGTTTGTGTGATCCGCCTTCAGAAAGTAACTTTATATTAGAGTCGATTTTAAAGACCTGATAACAATCGGTGGGAATTAGTAACATCCTTCCCAAGCTGCGAGGAAAGTTAGCCCAGAACTTGGAAGCGTTCGCCTTGAAAAGCGACTATTTGGTTGTTGGCAAGCAAGAGACTGCGGCTGGCGAAAGGTCGGGAAGACTTAAACTTGTCAGAAGTTTGACAACATTCCAAATGACGACAAAGATCTCCAGTAAACATCATGGGATTGCTGGAAGATTCCAGGGCTTTCAACAGAGTTGGCCCACCATTGATGGATTAGATATACAGGATGAGGGAGTAGAGCTAACACTAATGGGTGGCACAGTGGTTAGCACCGCTGCCTCACAGCGCCAGAGACCTGAGTTCAATATCCGCCTCGGGGCAAACGTCCGTGAGGAGTTTGCACATTCTCCCCCCGTGTCGGCGTGGGTGTGCTCCGGTTTCCTACCACAATCCAAAGATGTGTAGGTTAGGGTGGATTTAGTATGGGGTAATTTAGCATGGCCAATCCACCCTAACCTGCACATCCCTGAACACTATGGGGTAATTTAGCATGGCCAATCCACCCCGACCTGCACATCTTTGGACTGTGGGAGGAAACCGGAGCACCCGGAGGAAACTCACACAGACACGGGGGGGAATGTGCAAACTCCACACAGACAGTCGCTCTGAGTCTGGGATCGAACCTGGGTCCCTGGCGCCGTGAGGCAGTGGTGCTAACTCCTGAGCCACCGTTCTGCAAGTTACGGAATATTGGGAGATGAGGACGAGGGGGGTGGGCGGCATGGTGTTTGTGGGCCTGGGGAAGGTGTTGGCTCGCTCAGCAGTAAAAGCCGTGGGAATGCGCTAGTGTGGGCCAGCATCAGATGACAGTGAATTCCAAAAAAGCCACAGTCCCCAAAGACTGGGAGTTTGTGACCAAAGGGGGAGGGTGGAGCGGGGGGGCCTCGGCAGACAGGAACGTGGCTTTAATCAGTGACATGTCTCCAAGCCCACAGATGGTAATCAAATGGCACGGAATGACTGAGGGAACAACTCCGCGTCTCTGAGAGTCTGGTCTCGCCGAAACATTCCCAAAAGAGTCATGGGGTTGGCAGTCTCTAGTAAGTATCGTGCGGTCTGATTTTATTTTCCTGGGAAATAGTTGTACAAAGAGGAGGAGCAGCAGGCCTTGCAGGAGTCAAGGGGATCACTCTTGGGCCTGGGTTGGAGGGGGGCGCGGTCTGGCTCAGGATTGGCATAGCCCAGGATGGTGGGTGCCCCTCCTCCAAACGCTCTCGGGAAATGTTCCGCACGCGGGTGGGGGGGAACTGGTTTCCACCAACGACCCGTCCTGGTGTACCCACGACGACGCCACAGTCAGAGAAACACCGCCAACGCCTCTCTGTCCTCGGGCGGGGGGGGAGGTCGAAGGAAATTCGGCGCACCCGCAACAGGCTCTCACCAAACCACTGTGGAAGGGATCCGAGCTGGGGCGCACCGCGACACGGTTTGGCACCGGCTCAGCCAGAGGTGGGGAGAAACCAGGGAAGAGTTGGGGAACGCGGCCCAGTCCATCAGGCAAACCAGCCTCCCATCCTCCGCCTGGGCCATCGACGCCTCAGGAAAGCGGCCACATAATCCAAGACCCTTCCCAGCCCGGTTAGACTCTCTCCCAACCACTTCGGTCGGCGGGAGAGATAAAATTTCAAAGACGCGTGCCAACAGATTGAACCACAGCTTCTTGCCCGCGTTATGCTCACTCGGTATATTAGAGCAGACCTTTCTCTGCAGCTGCAACACTACATTCTGTGGAGGAGCAGGGGCTGGACTGGGGGGGTTAAAAATCACACACACCACCAGCAGGTTAGAGTCCAACAGGGGTATTTGGAAACACAAGCACTTGGAGGCCAGCTCCTTCATTTGGCCTAAATGAAAGCCATCCACATTTTGTAATGCCGCACTGTCGGAGGGTCAGTACTGAGGGAGTGCCGCACTGTCGGAGGGTCAGTGCTGAGGGAAGGCCGCACTGCCGGAGGGTCTGTCCTGAGGGAGCGCCGCACTGTCGGAGGGTCAGTGCTGAGGGAAGGCC
>NW_025186360.1:0-2940 GCF_004010195.1 Chiloscyllium plagiosum | reverse complement strand
GCAGCAGGTACTGAGGAACAGGAGAGACAGTAATACCACCAGCAGGTACTGAGGGACAGGAGAGACAGTAATACCACCAGCAGGTACTGAGGGACAGGAGAGACAGTAACACCAGCTGCAGGAACTGAGGAATAGGAGAGTCAATAACGCCAGCAGCAGGTACTGAGGAACAGGAGAGATAGTAACACCAGCAGCAGGTACTAAGGAACAGGACAGACAGAAACACCAGCAACAGCATGTAGTGAGGAACAGGAGAGACAGTAACACCAGCAGCAGGTACTGATGAACGGGAGAGACAGTAACACCAGCAGCAGGTACTGATGAACGGGAGAGACAGTAACACTAGCAGCAGGTTCTGAGGAACAGGAGAGACAGGAACAGGAGCAGCAGCAGCATGTACTGAGGAACAGGAGAGACAGTAACACCAGCAGCAGGTACTGATGAACGGGAGAGACAGTAACACCAGCAGCAGGTACTGATGAACGGGAGAGACAGTAACACTAGCAGCAGGTTCTGAGGAACAGGAGAGACAGTAACACCAGCAGCAGGTTCTGAGGAACAGGAGAGACAGAAACACCAGCAGCAATACTGAGGAACAGGAGAGACAGTAATACCAGCAGCAGCAGGTACTGAGGAACAGGAGAGACATTTACACCTGCAGCAGGTACTGAGGAACAGGAGTGACAGTAACACCAGCAGCAGGTAATGTGGAACAATAGGGACAGTCACACCAGCAGCAATACTGAGGAACAGGAGAGACAGTAATACCAGCAGCAGCAGGTACTGAGGAACAGGAGAGACATTTACACCTGTAGCAGGTACTGAGGAACAGGAGAGACAGTAACACCAGCAGGAGATACTGAGCAACTGGAGAGACAGGAACTGCAGAGACAGTAACACCAACAGCAGGTACTGAGGAACAGGAGACACAGAAACACCAGCAGCAGGTACTGAGGAACGGGAGAGACAGTAACACCTGCAGCAGGTACTGAGGAACAGGGGAGACAGTAACACCAGCAGCAGGTATTGAGGAACAGGAGAGACAGTAACACCAGCAGCAGGTACGGAGGAATAGGAGAGTCAATAACACCAGCAGCAGGTACTAAGGAACAGGACAGACAGAAACACCAGCAGCATCACGTAATGAGGAACAAGAGAGACAGTAACACCAGCAGCAGGTACTGAGGAACAGGAGAGACAGTAACACCAGCAGGAGCAGGTACTGAAAAACAGGAGAGACAGTAACACCAGTAGCAGGTACTGAAGAACAGGAGAGACAGTAACACAAGCAGCAGCATGTACTGAGGAACAGGAGAGACAGTAACACCAGCAGCAGGTACTGAGGAACAGGAGAGACAGTAACACTAGCAGCATGTAGTGAGGAACAGGAGAGAAAGTAACACCAGCGGCAGGTAGTGAGGAACAGGAGAGACAGAAACACCAGCAGCAGGTACTGAGGAACAGGAGAGACAGAAACTCCAGCAGCAGGTCCTGAGGAACAGGAGAGACAGTAACACCAGCAGCAGGTACTGAGGAACAGAAGAGACAGTAACACCAGCAGCAGCAGGTTCTGAGGAACAGGAGAGACAGTAACACCAGCAGCAGGTACTGAGGAACAGGAGAGACAGAAACTCCAGCAGCAGGTACTGAGGAACAGGAGAGACAGAAACTCCAGCAGCAGGTACTGAGGAACAAGAGAGACAGTAACACCAGCAGCAGGTACGGAGGAATAGGAGAGTCAATAACACCAGCAGCAGGTACTAAGGAACAGGACAGACAGAAACACCAGCAGCAGCACGTAGTGAGGAACAGGAGAGACAGTAACACCAGCAGCAGGTACTGAGGAACGGGAGAGACAGTAACACTAGCAGCATGTAGTGAGGAACAGGAGAGAAAGTAACACCAGCGGCAGGTAGTGAGGAACAGGAGAGAAAGTAACACCAGCAGCAGGAACTGAGGAACAGGAGATTCAGTAACACCAGCAGCAGCAGCTACTGAGGAACAGGGGAGACAGTAACACCAGCAGCAGGTACTGAGGAACAGGAGTGACAGTAACACCAGCAGCAGCAGGTACTGAGGAAAAGGAAAGACAGTAATACCAGCAGCAGCAGGTACTGAGGAACAGGAGAGTCAGTAACACCAGCTGTAGGAACTGAGGAACAGGAGAGGCAGAAACACCAGCAGCAGATACTGAGGACCTGGACAGACAGAAACACCAGCAGCAGGTACTGAGGAACAGGGGAGACAGTCACACCAGCAGCAGCAGTTACTGAGGAACAGGAGAGACAGTAACACCAGCAGCAGGTACTGAGGAGCACGTGAGAGAGTAACAGCAGCATCAGCTACTGAGGAAAAGGAGAGACAGTAACACCAGCAGCAGGTAACTGAGGAACAGGAGAGACAGAAACACCAGCAGCAGCAGTTACTGAGGAACAGGAGAGACAGTAACACCAGCAGCAGGTACTGGGGAACAGGAGAGACAGTAACACCAGCAGCAGGTACTGAGGAACAGTAGAGTCAGTAACACCAGCTGTTGGAACTGAGGAACAGGAGAGACAGTAACACCAGCAGCAGGTACTGTGGAACAGGACAGACAGAATCACCAGCAGCAGCAGGAACTGAGGAACAGGAGAGTCAGTAACTCCAGCAGCAGGAACTGAGGAACAGGAGTGACAGTAACACCAGCAGCAGCAGGTACTGAGGAACAGGGAGACAGTAACACCAGCAGCAGCAGGTACTGAGGAAAAGGAAAGACAGTAACACCAGCAGCAGGTACTGAGGAACAGGAGAGACAGAAACTCCAGCAGCAGGTACTGAGGAACAGGAGAGACAGAAACTCCAGCAGCAGGTACTGAGGAGCACGTGAGAGAGTAACACCAGCAGCAGGTACTGAGGAACGGGATAGACAGTAACACCAGCATCAGCTACTGAGGAAAAGGA
>NW_025186359.1:1517-2940 GCF_004010195.1 Chiloscyllium plagiosum | reverse complement strand
TAGGCCCGGAATGGGGGGTGCTGACTGCAGTGGGCCCGGAGTGGGGGTTCCTGACTGCAGTGGGCCCAGAATGGGTGCTCCTGACTGCAGTAGGCCCAGAATGGGTGCTCCTGACTGCAGTAGGCCCGGAATGGAGGGTGCTGACTGCAGTGGGCCCGGAGTGGGGGGTGCTGACTGCAGTGGGCCCGGAATGGGGGTTCCTGACTGCAGTGGGTCCGGAGTGGGTGGTCCTGACAGCAGTGGGCCCGGAATGGGGGTTCCTGGCAGCAGTGGGCCCGGAATGGGGGTTCCTGACTGCAGTGGGCCCGGAGCAGAGGTTCCTGACTGCAGTAGGTCCGGAGCGGTGGTTCCTGACTGGAGTAGGCCTAGAATCGGGGTTCCTGACTGCAGTGGTCCCGGAGCAGGGGCTCCTGACTGCAGTAGGCACGGAGCGGTGGTTCCTGACTGCAGTAGGCCCGGAATGGGGGTTCCTGACTGCAGTGGGCCCAGAATGGGTGCTCCTGACTGCAGTAGGCCCGGAATGTGGGATGCTGACTGCAGTAGGTCCGGAATGGGGGTTACTGACTGCAGTAGGCCCGGAATGGGGGGTGCTGACTGCAGTGGACCCGGAGTGGGGGTTCCTGACTGCAGTGGGCCCAGAATGGGTGCTCCTGATTGCAGTAGGCCCGGAATGGGTGCTCCTGACTGCAGTAGGCCCGGAATGGGGGATGCTGACTGCAGTGGGCCCGGAATGGGGGTTACTGACTGCAGTAGGCCCGGAATGGGGGGTGCTGACTGCAGTGGACCCGGAGTGGGGGTTCCTGACTGCAGTGGGCCCGGAGCAGAGGTTCCTGACTGCAGTAGGTCCGGAGCGGTGGTTCCTGACTGGAGTAGGCCTAGAATCGGGGTTCCTGACTGCAGTGGTCCCGGAGCAGGGGCTCCTGACTGCAGTAGGCACGGAGCGGTGGTTCCTGACTGCAGTAGGCCCGGAATGGGGGTTCCTGACTGCAGTGGGCCCGGAGCAGAGGTTCCTGACTGCAGTAGGTCCGGAGCGGTGGTTCCTGACTGGAGTAGGCCTAGAATCGGGGTTCCTGACTGCAGTGGTCCCGGAGCAGGGGCTCCTGACTGCAGTAGGCACGGAGCGGTGGTTCCTGACTGCAGTAGGCCCGAAATGGGGGTTCCTGACTGCAGTGGGCCCGGAGCAGAGGTTCCTGACTGCAGTAGGTCCGGAGCGGTGGTTCCTGACTGGAGTAGGCCTAGAATCGGGGTTCCTGACTGCAGTGGTCCCGGAGCAGGGGCTCCTGACTGCAGTAGGCACGGAGCGGTGGTTCCTGACTGCAGTAGGCCCGAAATGGGGGTTCCTGACTGCAGTGGGCCCGGAGCAGAGGTTCCTGACTGCAGTAGGTCCGGAGCGGTGGTTCCTGACTGGAGTAGGCCTAGAATC
>NW_025186359.1:0-816 GCF_004010195.1 Chiloscyllium plagiosum | reverse complement strand
TTCCTGACTGCAGTGGGCCCGGAGTGTGGGCTCCTGACTGCAGTAGACCCAAAGCGGGGATTCCTGGCTGCAGTTGGCCCAAAGCAGGGATTCCTGCCTGTAGTAGGCCCAGAGCGGGGATTCTTGCCTGCAGTAGGTCCAGTGTCGGGCGCTCCTGGCTGCAGTATGCCCAAAGCGGGGATTCCTGCCTGCAGTAGGCCAAAAGCAGGGCTCCCTGATGGCAGTAGGCCCGGAGCAGGTGTTCCTGGCTGCAGTAGGCCCACAGTTGGGATTTTTGACTGCAGTAGTCCGGAGCGGGGGTTCCTGGCTGCAGTAGGCCCACAGTGGGGATTCCTGACTGCAGTAGGCCCGGAGCAGGGAGTTCCTGACTGCAGTAGGCCCAGAGCAGGGAGTTTCTGACTGCAGTAGGCCCACAGTGGGGATTCCTGACTGCAGTAGGCCCAGCGTGGTAGTTCCTGACTGCAGTAGGCCTACACCAGGGGTTCTTGACTGCAGTAGGCCTAGAGCTGGTGCTGCTGACCGCAGTAGGCCTAGAGCTGGTACTGCTGACTGCAGTAGGCCTGGAGCAGGGGGGCTCCTAGCTACAGTGGGGTTTCCTGACTGCAGTAAACCCGGAGCAGGACCTTGCAGAAATCCTGGAGCTGTGTTTGGGTCCCAGCCGATGAAGATGAACTCTATTTAAGTCCTTCCTTTTTATTCTCTTGTCCATCAAATTGGTGCCAGGTTGTGGTGACGGAAATTGTTCACTGGATTTCCCTAGATATATGTGACAATAAATCATTTATTCTTTCATTAGTCGACTGTCTGTGTGTGTGT
>NW_025186358.1:1775-2940 GCF_004010195.1 Chiloscyllium plagiosum | reverse complement strand
GGTTGTTAAGAAGGTGTACAGTGCCTTATGATTTGGAGATGCCGGTGTTGGACTGGGGTGTACAAAGTTAAAAATCACACAACACCAGGTTATAGTCCACCAAGTTTAATTGGAAGCACACTAGCTTTCGGAGCGACCGGACAATCACCTGATGAAGGAGCGTCGCTCCGAAAGGTAGTGTGCTTCCAATTAAACCTGTTGGACTATAACCTGGTGTTGTGTGATTTTTAACTTTGTACAGTGCCTTAGCTTTTATTGGGAGAGGGATTGAGGTTCGGAGCCACGCAACCATGTTGCAGCTGTACAAAACTCTGTTGAGGCCGCACTTGAAGTGTTGCGTACAGTTCCAGTCGCCGTATTATGGGAAGGATATGGAAGCATTGGAAAGGATGCAGACAAGATTTCCCAGGATGTTGCCTGGTATGGAGCTGGTCTTATGAGGAAAGGTTCAGGGACTTGAGGCTGTTTTTGTTGGAGAGAGGGTTAAGAGGTGACTTAAAAGAGACACACAAGATGATCATAGGATTATATCGGGAGGACAGTGAGAGCTTTATTCCCTGGATGGAGATGGCTAGCACAAGGGGACAGAGCTTTAAATTGAGGGGCGATAGATACCACTGGCTGTGTAAAGAACCTACCTCTGACATCCCCTCAAATCTTCCTCTAATCACCTTAAAATATATGGCCTCTTGTGATAGCCATTTCCAGCTGAGGAAAAAGGTCTCTGGGTATCCACACTCTCTGTACCTCGTCATCATGGACATGTCTATCAAGTCACCTCGCATCTATCTTCACTCAGAGAATAGTAAGGACATGGAACACCCTGCCTGCAACAGTAGTAGACTTGCCAACGTTAAGGTCATTGGATAAACACATGGATGACAATGGAATAGTGCAGGTTCAATGGGCTTCAGATTGGATTCACAGCTCGGCACAACATCAAGGGCTGAAGGGCCTGTACTGCGCTGTCATGTTCTATGTTCCAGGCCTAGGCTGACAAATGACAATTAACATGCATGCCACACAAATGTGAAACAGCTACTACCTCCAAGAAGAGATCACAGAAATAACGCCTTTTGACATTCAAGGCTTTGCTGTTGCTGAATCCCCCACAATCAACAAGCTGGGAGTTCCCATTGAGCTGAAAATGAAATGGATTTACAAT
>NW_025186358.1:0-1154 GCF_004010195.1 Chiloscyllium plagiosum | reverse complement strand
TCAGGGGAGCGGGGGTTTGAGAAGGTAGGATTTTCATGGTGATCTCAACCAGCGTGATTTGGAGGAGCTGGTGTTGGTCTGAGGTGGACAAAATTAAAAATCACACAACAATAGGTTATAGTCCAACAGGTTTATTTGGAAGCACGAGATTTTGAAGCACTGATGAAGGAGCATCACTTCAAAAGCTCGTGCTTCCAAATAAACCTGTTGGACTATAACTTGATGTTGTGTGATTTTTTACTTCAACCAGTGTGGGAATTGAACCTGTGCTGTTAACATCAGACATTGAACAGGAAAGCACAGTATAGGCCCTTCGGCCCTCGATGTTCTGCTGACCTTTTATCCTCCTCCAAGATCAAAGGAATCTACATGCCCTTTATTGTTCCACCTTCCATGTGTCTATCCAAGAGTCACTTTAATATCCCTCATGTATTTGACTCCACTCCTACTGCTGGCATTGCATTCCACACACCCACCACTGCCTGTGTAAAGAACCTACCTCTGACATCCCCTCAAATCTTCCTCTAATCACCTTAAAATTTATGCCCTCTCGTGAGAGCCATTTCCAGCTGAGGAAAAAGGTCTCTGGGTATCCACACTCTCTGTACCTCATCATCATGGACACGTCTATCAAGTCACCTCGCATCTATCTTCACTCAAATGAGAAAACCCTGATTTTCCTCAACCTATCTTCATAAGACATGCGCCCCAGTCCAGGAAGAATCTGGGTAAATCTCCTCTGCCCCAGCTCTGAAGTTTCCACATCCTTCCAATAATGAGGTGACCAGAACTGAACACAAAATTTCAACCGTGGTTTAACTAGGCCTGTCCTCGGATGCTGCCTGAATTGCTGTGCTCTTCCAGCACCACTGATCCAGAATCTGGTTTCCAGCATCTGCAGTCATTGTTTTTACCTCTATAGAGCTGCAGCATAACCTCATGGCTCTGAAACTCAATTGCCATGCTCATGAAAGCCAACACACCCTACACCTTCTTAACAGCCCTATCAACTTGGGTGGCAACTTTGAGGGAACTATGGACAAGATCCCTCTGTTCCTCCACACTGCCAAGAATCTTGCCTTTAACCCTGTAATCTGCATTTAAATTCAACCTTCCAAAAATTAATCATTCCACACTTTTCCAGATTGAACTAC
>NW_025186357.1:0-2940 GCF_004010195.1 Chiloscyllium plagiosum | reverse complement strand
TTGGACAATACATTGATGAGGACACTATAAAAGTATTGTAGGTCAGTCGGAAGAACTCATCTGGTTCATTAATGTCGTTGAGTGAAGGACATCTGACATTCAAACCTTGTCTGTCTGATATTTGATTCCAGATCCACAGCAAAACGGCTGACTGTGAGCTGTGCTCTGGGTGATTAGTAGTGGGGCAAAGAATGATGATACAATCATGAACACCCACATTACATGAATGAACAAATAAAGGTAATGTTTCCGTCCCGACGACTGCAAACATCTCTAGCTGCAGCAGTTGGGTACTGGCTTTGTAACAAAATTCAGGCTCTGATCACTCTCAGTAACACTGTCACCATCTCCAGCACAATCACCTCTCCCTGCTCCAATCGTGTCATTAAACCCTGACAATGATTCCTCTTCCCGCTGCAATGCTGCAGCAAGAGCACCCTTCGAAATCCCCTTAATACTTATCCTGAAAATATTCTCTCGCTTCAGAATTGTTATTACATTTTGGCCGCATAATCTAGTATGAACCATTTCGTCCTGAGTGATGGACAGGTGGGAATTTCTTGCTGAGGTTCTGACTGGTTCAATCGAATACCTTGTTAAATGTTTTTCACTATTCCTGTAAGCATTTTCCAGTGTTTACTTACAGACACAAATTCCAGTCTCTTCACCTTGTTCGGGTCTCAATCTCATCTAATTGGCTTTTTTTTCTTCTCGTCGTAGTCTGTTCATTATGTGATTCACTTCAAAGTTTTGTAATTCACTTAGCTTTCAATTCATCACAATTTCGCAATGGATTCTCAGTGTGGCATCACTCATTCACTCAGGTTCATCGCACAGAAGTCGATCTGAGACAGTTCTGTTCGTAGCCAGTTGCACATTGTGTTATTCAAAGAAACACTGTTAAAAGATTCTCTGAACTCCACTTCCAATACCAATATTGCTCGTCTAATTGTCGCAGAATATACGAAGATTGAACTTTCCCAAAATTATCAAAATGTAGTTGTTAAAAATTCCATAATATTCCTGTTTTATGCAGTGATGAGCAGTGAAATGGCTCGCACGTGACAAATGGTACAAATCCTGACATTAATACCTTTGAAGTCCTACTTTTTAAACTTGGCTTCAAACGCTCTAGGTCTGCTTGGAGGACCTCATCCTGTTTCTTTCCTTTTATCTTTGGTGCCTGCATGTACCTCGACAACTGTCTGTTCAACATCCCCCTTCAGAATACCCTGCAGTCGACCTCAGTCAATCCTGACAAGTGCACCTCGGAGGCAACATACCACTGTGTAATCTCGCTTTCGACCACGGATACGCCTATTTACACCCTTTACCATTGATTCCCCTTGGACTGTCGTCCTTCCACGCCTTCTCCGCCCTTCTGTACAGGAAAGCGTGCCACAGCGCCATGAAAATGACCACTGCTGTGTTCCCTGGTAAGCCATCTCCCCAAAATTATCTGTAATAGTTTACCATTTTGGAGGGAGACGATGGAAGGGGACATCTGCACTGCCATTCTGTTCTTTCTATGCCTTCTGGTCACCCCTTCACTTGCCTCTCTCCTTCAGCAATCGCAATCTGTGGTGTGATGAATTCGGTAGACGTGCTATACACGACATCCACAGCATCACTAATACACAAAGTGAGTCCATCCGCAGTTCCAGAGTAGTCTAATTGTCTACCGAGAGCTACAACTGGATATACGTCCTGCACGCGAAGGATTCAGGGATGTCAGCTGTGTCACTGAGCTCTGACATTGAGCAAGAGGAGCAAAAACCGTGTCTATGAGCTCCTGTCCTTTTTAATCATAAGCTTAACTCAATATTAACTTAGTTAAACGAGAAATGAAAGATAGGAAATGTTTTTAACCAATCACACGATAAAAAAGGAAATAAAAACACATTATCGTATCAACACACATCTGAGTTCTGAGGTAATGGGATGCTGGGATCAGAAGTCATGAAGGAGATGGGGAATGGGTAGGTTGTGTCGCAAATTTATGTGTCAATATCTTGGCCAAGAGGGACTGAAGAGTGCCGAGATAAGTGGAGATTGGCAGGAGCAGGCGGAGACATTCGATTGACCTGGTCCAGTCGGGTTTGTGGATTTTGTGAAAGAGATAGAATTGGGTGGTGCAGTGTTGGGGAAATATGAGACTGAAGGCTGAGGATGGGAGATCAATTGTCATGATGAGATTGTGGAAAGTCTTGGAGATGATAGTTTGATGCTGAGTGTTTGTGTCTTAGCCAAAGTGGTGGGACAAGAAGGTGTCAGCATAGGTAGTGCCTGGCCTCAGAGATAGAGAGGAGAGTGCACCAAACAACCACTGCAATTCCCTTGTTGGCAGGCATGACGGTGAGGTTGGGGTTGGAGAGGAGCGATGGGAGAGCTGCGTGTTGTGAAAAACCGAGGAGAGTGGATGAGAAGTGTGGAGAGATTGAGGTGGTTGATGGCAGGATGGTAGCTGGAAGGAAGAGGGTGACGGAAGGTAAGAGGTCAGGACAGTGTGCACAGGAGGACACAGCTTGCTAAAGTCGGGAGAAGGGCTCAGTTGAGGGTGAGTGGGAGTTATGATAGAAAATGTAGGCACGGAGGTGCAGGCGATAGAAAAAAAGTTCAATGTTACTGCATCTATGGCATTTGCTGAAATGAGTAAGTAGCAAAATGAAGGTGCATACTTTGCTGACGACTGAAAATTCGTTCTCCGTGAGGGTAAGGTCTGGGCGATTTGAGATATCCGACAGTGTTTGAAACTGGGGCTGAGTGTTGAACTGGATTTCCTAGTGGCGTTGGTGACTGTGGAATGGGAATTTGCATGGGAGAGGTCTTGTGATCGGTGGTAATGTCAGGGCAGTTGCATAACCGTTGGCAGGCGTGGACGTAGCGTATTATAAGGCACAGGCAGATGTTATGTCGGCAGCAGTACACGGGGTGGAAAAG
>NW_025186356.1:1970-2940 GCF_004010195.1 Chiloscyllium plagiosum | reverse complement strand
ATAATGTAAACAAAATTGTAGTCGGATGAAAGTTCTTCCACTGTCTCTAACAAAACGAACAAAGATTTCCTCAAACAGAAAAGATCAAGGTAAACAGGTCATTAGCAATAGTAAACTGGTCTTAATAGAAGTGGTTCCAGAGTGTTTTGGTGGCACTGTGTGAAATATTCTATAACTCTCTGGATTACAGGAGTGTTCCAGCGAAACTGGAGACCCACAAATATGGCACCTGTCTTCAAGAACAGAATTACTCTTCAAGTGTTTCGGTGCTCCCTTTGTCTGAACAGTGGAGCATATTTGAGAAGATTAATAGCCTCTTGATGCACTTTCATCCTGAGTGATTTAAAAAAAGTAAAACTCTGCTCCTTCCTCTGATGCCGAGCATACTGGGATTTGCTAAAGTTGGGAATTATTTTGAAAATAATCTGGAACATTGGACAAATGACATCATCCAGAGATTTCTAGAAACAGCACTCATGAGAACATTTCATCACCATGTGGGGGTATTACACAGGTGACAGTGAGAGAAGGTGCTGCATGCAGCAGTGAGAGTGATGGAGCCTTATTTGGTGGATAGGTGCTATTACAAATATACGGTGAGCGTGAGGAAGCATACAGAATACAGCCACCCTTATCCTGACAGATAGATATTGATGCTTGTCCTATATTGCTGGAAATTTCTTCAGACCGCAGATACTGCACTAAGCTGGATGGTGAGCTCAGACCATGCTCGGTGAGACTGGTGGTGCGGCCCCTCTGGGAAGAGAATAGTTCCGCTCTGTACTAGCTCATTTACCAGGATTTCCATGCCCCTGTCGACAAGCTGTGGTGAAATTTCCCCTTATCTGCCATGCTCGGGTAAACTGTGCAAGGCAGCTCCAAACTGAGAAAGCTCAACCGTATATCCATTGGCCTTTTCAAGATGGCAGCAGTGCCAGGGATCACGGAATATCCATGGGCATACGGACGA
>NW_025186356.1:0-1233 GCF_004010195.1 Chiloscyllium plagiosum | reverse complement strand
GAGCTCAGCAATTCCTACCCTGCCAAAACACAGTAGAATCTTCGAACTTCTGAAGAAAAGCATTATCTCTCTCCTTCACCTCTACATTTACAGATGGAGATATGCGATTAGCCCAATAATCAGTGATATCAAAATCCCACCCACACCAAGTATTATTGTGATATGTCAGAGTTCCCGTGAAAGGGGTTAATTGAAACTGTTTGTTCAGTGACTGTGATTATTACCAGTCTCCCTGGGCCTAACTGGGTCACTGGAGGGTTTCCCTCTTCCATTATTAGGGGCTTCTTTCAACCTGTTACGCCATGTATCAGGGGCGGCGTCATCCTCAACAGAACTTGTATCAGCAGCTACAGAGAAAGAGAGAGAGACCTGAATGTGAGAACATTAGAATGTTCCAACAATGGATCAGAATCTGAGAACATTAGACTAGAATATTCCAGCAATGGATCAGAATCTGAGATAATTAGACTGGAATGTTACAACAATGGGCAGGAGTTTATCTTGGGGTCTTTATTATCTTTCACGGGATTGGGCATGGTTAGAATGGCGGATACGAGCCGGACTGATGATTATTCAAGCTGGGTACTATCCCATTCTCGCTATTGTTGGTGCCCCTGGTAAGCTTATCTCTGTCAATTCTATAAATGATGCTGACTGTTATTGTTATTCTGGTTAATTATATTTAACAAATACATAAACTGTCAGTCACAAACGTCACATCCTCTTCATGTATTTCCAACCTACTTACTCGTAAACATCTGAGAAGGAAAAAGACTGTTTGGAACCTTGAGTCTCCTTTTTACTGTGTGCTGTTTTATGTCTCCATATTCTCTCTGTCATCAAACCTGCTGACACCCACCTACATAATATACCCAATCTCCAGCTCTTCCTGAGTTCTGTTGCTGACTTCGCCATCATCGACCCTTTAATTAAAGACTGATTATGTGGCTCCAGTACTCATCTGACTTCTCTTGCAGTTACAAATAGTTTGATTACTTCACAATAGGGACTCTGTATCAGAGTAATAACGTCACTGACCGTGTAACTCAGAAGCACAGGTTATGACTCGAAAAGCATTGTTTGAAATCTTACCAATGTTGATGACTAAATTTTAATTCCAGTGACAAAAATTGGAATGAAAACTAATTTCACTCATAGCAACCATAATCCATCAGAATTTCTTTTATTATTTTATAGGTCACCTTTGGTAAAGAAACCTAACATTTTTGCCCT
>NW_025186355.1:0-2940 GCF_004010195.1 Chiloscyllium plagiosum | reverse complement strand
TGGAAGAATACAAACAAGTGAACCTTCTTGAGAGGACACAGACAATTTCAAATATTTGTATTCTTCCATAATACAGACAGAATAGTTGGTCAAAGTCACAAACTGTCGACAAATTCCAGTGGAATTGACAATGTAAGATTTTTACATGATTTTGTTTTTATTTGTATATGAAGAAGATACGAGTTTATGAAGAAATGTAAGTGGGTCAAATGGACAACAAATATTGATGTATGGAGCATAGAATGGAAAATGTGTCTGTGTTCACATATGTTGGCAGTTTAATGGAAACTCAGGAATTATTTCAATGGAGAGATTAGATTGAGGCACAGAGGAATCAGGCACCTGGTTCACACACAAAAAATTGCGTACATCAAGGTTTTAGAGAGGCCAGATAAATGTTGAAACTTTTTTGAAACAGAATTCATTCATAAGTAGGAAATATTTTCTAAAGTTTTAAAGGGTACTGGTGAGACCACATCGAAAGAGCTATGGCAATAATGATATGCAAATCAGTCCAGAGAAGATACACACAGTGGTCTTCGTAGTACAGGAGCAGTAACGTTTTTGTTTCAGAGAGAGTTACAGGATTCTAAACAAGTGACACTGAAGGGACAATGGTTTCAATGCAAGTCAGGATGCAAAATGACCTTGGAGATTATATTCTTCACCACTTGATGCTCACAAGCTATGGAAATGGTGAGACTATTTTCTGTTTTCAAGAATTAAGGTGATAGAGTCTTATGGCACACAAACAGGCCATTCAGCGCAACATGTCTACACCAGCCAGAATACACAAAACTACATTAATGAAAGTTACCTCAAGGTGCATGGCCGACTCTGCTCTGGCATTTTGTACTCATTCAGCTGCTGATTAAATGCTGCATTAACTTGTGGTTATTCGTGACGTGGGCTGTCAGTTGGCCTTATATTTCAATGTATTCACGAAATAGTGTCTGCAAATATATCACACTACTTTCAAAGGCCGCAACAAGCTCATCAGATCAATAAACACGGTTACATTGTTCAATTATTATTAGGAAATTGGATTTTTCAAAAATTCATTTGGGATTTTAATGGAGCTAGTCCAACATTAATTGCCATTGAGAAGTTCCAGTCCCGTTGGTGTTGGCCCATCCAAGTGGCTGTTGGGAGGGAGTGCCAGCTGTGCATCTCATGTGCCAGTTTAGCTGGGAGTTAGTATTACTGGTGGTGGTCGTATTGGTAAACAAGCCACCATACTGTGATGAACAGTTGGCAGAAAAACAAATGTGTTGTCAAAGTGAATGTGTGGCAAGGAATATATTATTCTGCCGAGGAATACCAACCTTACAATGAGAAGTCTATATAATAATGAAGGAAAGTTGGTTTCTATGTTATTGGTGTCCTTAAAATAATGGTGTCAAATAGCTGGAATAATGTTGGTGGGCTTATTGAACGAAACTTAAACTGATCATATGACTTATCTAGGATATTTTCAGGGATGGCCGGGCTGTCCTCGGCTTATAAAGTACTGATACTCCATGAGATGACGCTGATTTGTAATCTCCCCACTTACTGAACACAGTTCGATGGAACAAACCAACAATTACCATTGGGTTGTGCTTCACAATATATCATGGAATCGTATAATAAAGAAGATGTCGATTAAATCTGACACCATCAAGTGCTTATACATATACTTTGCCAAATTTGTACAGTTTTCTTCCTCAACCACCCTCACAGGCAATGCATTCCAGAAGCATATCACCCTCTGGGTTCAAAACAGATTTCACAAATCCTCACTCAATCTCTTGTCTTTCACTTGAAATGTGTATCTCCTTGTATTTAACCGTTTGACTAAGGGGAACAACTGCTGTCTGTTCACTCTGTCTATACTTCTCTTGCTGTTATACACCTCTGTCAGGTTCACCCCATAACCTTCTCTATTCCAAAGTAAAGCAAAAGCAAATCTAGCCTATCTTCATGGTTTGAGTACTCTCTTGTGTTGTTGTTCTTTCAAAGTGAAGCCTCTCACATTTTGCAGTGTTAAGATTTTTGGTCATTGTTCTGGCCATCTGAACAGTCCGGTTGTACCCTCCTGTAACCTAACACTTTCGGCTTCACTGTGAACCACGGGAATAATAATTGTGTCATCCACAACATTGCTTAACATGCTCTAACCCCCACCCCCATCTCCCACATTCTTATCAACGTGTATGAATATCAGAAACAAAACTTGATTTTCTACCCATTCTACAGTCGTTGTTGCAGAGGAAGTATTGATAATTCCAGTCTATAGTTTTCCCTCTTTTGATAAATTTACAGCATGATGCAGGAGAGGGCTTTTATTAGGGAGCCACAAATAGTATTTTGGACATCGCACTGAATTCTGCTTTTATACTCCGGCCCTCTGCATGTATTATTCATAAGGCTTGTACATCATTAATCTTGGACTCGCTTTTGGCACTGTGCACTGCAAGATTTCTATTTTATGTGGGCCTGCAGCTCATTCTTTATAACATTCAGTGCAATCGCGTCAGGGCACAGGGAACTTTCTTTTTAATCTGCAGGATGGACGTAGGCTCATTCATGAAGGTTGTTTGAAATAACTATGGTGATGAGGATAAAGATTCAATTAAATTCTGCATTATAAGCATGCAGTAGAAGATCAAATCACATTCTCATTTCTACGTTGAATTGGAAGCAAATTCATAGAAAAAACACCCACCGTTCTGGATATTGTTTAGTGACATAAAATGACATGATGTTGAGTTAATGAATTGGAGAGAAAAGAAAATGTCTGCATTTGATGGAGATACAGAAATGTAGAGTGGATGAACAAGAATCCCATTAATAAAATAAGTATGAGAAACATTTTCCTATTACTCAAAGGAAACCAGACCCCAGTTTTCCTTAACAGTTTGGTTCTCCATCAATCTCAGTTTTCCAACTGCATGGTAT
>NW_025186354.1:1348-2940 GCF_004010195.1 Chiloscyllium plagiosum | reverse complement strand
AGGAGAATGAAGAAGGGTAAACTGCCCAAATGAACAGAGACAGTCAAGACCACTACCCCTTCTTTAAGAGGACAGACCATTAACTTTGATGATTCTCGTTCCCCTACTTGACAAATACAAACCTCATCGAGACTCCGGGACAATGAAAAAACTCGGGACTGCACAAGGGACAAGAAGGCTTGAAGGGAGGTGGCCCCAGTTGGAGTTGAGTTGGTGCTCAGTGACATGGGTGTGCCTGTCGTGGATGGGATAAGACTGTTCCATAATGAATGTTCCAGACTTTATTTTGGAAAAAACAAAACTGATAAGAGGACACTTCTAGGTCTGGGAAGGACAGACTGAAATCCGTCACAGCCTGCTTTAGATGTTCGGGCAAGGTTTTAGGTTGGAAGTTTCAGCGTATTAGACCGTTAAATGAAAGGCTGGTGGTTCAAGACCTCCAAAGGCGACAGCGATCGTTGTTGTTAAAGCATCTGTTTTCTCGGCTGCAGTGTTTCTTGTTTCTAATGGGGGCAGAAAAATGTTCCTCAAACGGAAAATTTCCGTGTGAAGAACCACAAAGAACTTTCTGCAATGGTTTAAAAGTTAATGTAATTAACTGTGGCCTCTGGGAATCTGAAACAAAATCAGAAACTGCTGACAAAACTATCTGGTTTGGCATTATCTGTGGGAGATTATTGAATTCTGATGAAGTTGTTAAATATTGTCCACGATTCTCTCTGCATGGATGCTGCCAGACCTGCTGAGTTTTGTCGTGGAAAAAGTCTGGAGAATCACCAGGAGACGTAGAGTGTTCTTCAATAGGTCGGTCTGTTATTTGCAAACGAAAAACCGTGACACCGAGAAAGCAGATTCTCGAATGCTCTCGAACTTCTGGGTTTTTGTCCATGGTTTTTTATACATTTTTCCCATGCTTTGTTTGCTTATCAGCATGTCCAAATATATTAATCAAAGGACCTCACACTCGCTACACAATAAACCAGTGATATTAGTTCCCATCATTTGTTTAATTGTTCATTCTACTTAACGTTATTCTCATGTGACGGTTAGATGTTTAATGTCAGCTTTCACAACAATGGTCTTTCATTCCAGACCCTACTTCATATTTTCCCGATGCCATAATTTGTTATTTATTGTCAATAATCTCAATCAGGCTGACTCTATTAACTAATAATTTGATACTTAATGTCATGCCCCAAATATTTATGTTCCCAATCGAGTCATAATGATACTTAACAGGAAGCCTAACTTTACTAACTGTAATCTAATCTCACCATCGAGACCTTTCAGCGTCAACCTTTCTTTGCTAATTGGTGTGAGAGAATTCCACTATTCTTATCACATCCTGCATTCTACAGACCCCTTGCAACAGATCGCCAGTGGGGCTCATGCTTTAAGCCTTCCCTTACTTTCATGCTCTTTATTTTCCATAACAACATTCCTGACACTGGATTTACTGAGGGTGAAGGGTCAGGAATCAGAGCGGACTGTCCCTGTAGTTCTGCTCCCGACTCTCCACCTCCCGCTCTGTTAGTAACCTCTCAGTCTCCTGGGAATTGCATTGTTCCCAATTTTGCCGGATTCCAGGCCTT
>NW_025186354.1:0-1194 GCF_004010195.1 Chiloscyllium plagiosum | reverse complement strand
TATAATGTGATGTTTGTAATTCTTAAGCTTCCAAATGGTTTTGAGGTGCGAATGTATTTTAACCTTGAAGAAATTTGATGCATTTGAACCTCCTTCCTGTCCACGATAGAGGCAGTTGAATTTGTTCCGAATTTCCAGCGGCTTCTGTAATTATTTAAGGTTTCTGACGATAGCAATCTCTCACTTTTCCAACAAAACGAAACGAACCTTTTGTTGCGAACAATATTCAAATACGCAATGGGCAGCAGAGAGGAAAGCTTTCGAGCAACACTGCCCGGATTGTCACGGCAATTAACAGGAACCATCGCCATGAAAACCCTAAAGCAACCTGACAAATCTATTTCGCCACAGAATGCAACGTTGGTGCTCAAGACCTTTCCTTACAAAACCACAGGAAAAGCCACGACACTGCGATGGCTGGGAATCGAACGCAGGTCAACTGCTTGGAAGGCAGCTATGCTCACCACTACACCACCACCGCGCTAGCCGATAAACTGCCCCTTTTCCAAAATGGACATAACAAGGCCGTAATCGTCACCAATTGATCTGGGGCTGAAAGCAAAACAAGAAATTGATTGTAAAACGTCAACAGGTCTGAAAACACCAGAATCAGAAGCCTTCAGCCCTTAAGAACAATCACTGGATCCAAAAGGTTCACTCCCCACAAATGCTGCCGGACCTGCTGAGTTTCCCAGCAATTTTTGTGCTGTCTCTCAGATCTGCAACATCTGCAGTTCCTTGTCAGATAGAAAACAAACGTTGACCCATTGAAGGGGATGTTTGATCAGGTGATAGTCCTCTTCATCTGTGTTTTGATGGGTCAGGAGCAACATACAGAATAACAACTGGCGGAGGGAGAATTGAATTCCCCCTCCGAATCTGCCGAGGACATGCAGGACCAGGAACTTCTCTATCACCACTCACTCACCACCCAGCGCCTGGCGGAAGAACGCTTGATCTTCCTCCTCAGGAACATCCAACCCCAGGGTATCAATGTGGCCTTTACCATTTGCCTGATTTCCTCCTCCGACCACCTTATCCCAGTTCCATGCTGCCAGCTCGGCACCATCCTCATGGCCTGTCCTACCTGCCAATCTTCCTTCCCACCTATCCGCTCCACCGTCCTCTCCGACCAATCACCTTTACACCCACCTCCATCCGTCAATTGCGCTCTCCGCTCCCTTCTCCGCAGCT
>NW_025186353.1:0-2940 GCF_004010195.1 Chiloscyllium plagiosum | reverse complement strand
AGACCAGTGTACAATGCGGACAGTTAGTCTCTCTGACCAGAGTAAAGCATGGTCAGTTAGTCTCTCAGACCAGGGTAGAGTGTGGTTTTTCACTCATTCAGACCAGGGTACAGTGCGGTCAGTCAGTCTCTCAGACCAGGGTACAGAGTGGTCAGTTAGTCACTCATACCAGGGTATAGTGCTGTCAGTTAATCTCTCAGACCGGGGAACAGCATGGTCATTTCGTCTCTCAGACCAGGGTAGAGTGTGGTTAGTCAGTCTCTGAGACCAGGGTACAGTGCGGTCAGTTAGTCTCTCAGACCAGAGTAAAGCATGGTCAGTTAGTCTCTCAGACCAGGGTTGAGTGTGGTTTTTCACTCATTCAGACCAGGGTACAGTGCTGTCAGTTAGTCTTTCAGACCGGGGTACAGAGCGGTCAGTTAGTCTCTCAGACCGGGGAACAGCATGGTCATTTCGTCTCTCAGACCAGGGTAGAGAGTGGTTATTCAGTCTCTGAGACCAGGGTACATGCGGTCAGTTAGTCTCTCAGACCGGGGAACAGCATGGTCATTTAGTCTCTCAGACCAGGGTAGAGAGTGGTCAGTTAATCTCTCACACCAGAGTACAGTGCGGTCAGTGAGTCTCTCAGACGAGGATACAGGGCGGTCAGTTCTCTCTCAATCCAGGGTATAATGCAGTCTGTTCGTCTCTCAGACCAGGGTACAGCACGGTCAGTTGTCTCTCAGACCGGAGTACAGTGAGGTCAGTTAGTCTCTCAGACTAGGGTACAGCATGGTCAGTTAGTCTCTCAGACGGGGGTACAGTGCAGTCAGTTAGTCTCTCAGACCGGGGTGCAGTGCGGTCTGTTAGTTTCTCAGACTAGGGTACAGCATGGTCAGTTAGTCTCTCAGACCGGGGTACAGTGCGGTCAGTTAGTCTCTCAGACCGGGGTACAGCATGGTCAGTTAGTCTCACAGACCAGGGAACAGTGCTGTCAGTTAGTCTCTCAGACTGGGGTACAGTGCAGTCAGTTAGTCTCTCAGACCAGGGTACAGTGCTGTCAGTTAGTCTCTCAGACCAGGGTACAGTGCTGTCAGTTAGGCTCTCAGACCGGGGAACTGTGCGGTCAGTTAGTCTCTCACACCAGGATACAGTGTGGTCAGTTCTCTCTCAGACCAGGGTATAATGCGATCAGTTAGTATCTCAGACCAGGGTACAGCATGGTCAGTTAGTCTCACAGACCAGGGTACAGTGCTGTCAGTTAGTCTCTCACACCAGGATACAGTGTGGTCAGTTCTCTCTCAGACCAGGGTATAATGCAGTCAGTTAGTCTCTCAGACCAGGGTACAGCACGGTCAGTTGTCTCCCAGACCAGGGTACAGTGCGGTCAGTTAGTCTCTCAGACCAGAGTAAAGCATGGTCAGTTAGTCTCTCAGACCAGGGTAGAGTGTGGTTTTTCACTCATTCAGACCAGGGTACAGAGTGGTCAGTTAGTCTCTCATACCAGGGTATAGTGCTGTCAGTTAGTCTCTCAGACCGTGGTACAGTGCGGTCAGTTAGTCTCTCAGACTGGGATATAGGGCGGTCAGTTCTCTCTCAGACCAGGATATAATGAGGTCAGTTAGTATCTCAGACCGGGGTACAGTGCGGTCAGTTGGTCTCTCAGACCAGGGTACAGTGTGGTCAGTTAGTCTCTCAGACCGGGGTACAGTGCAGTCAGTTAGTCTCTCAGACCAGGGTAGAGTGTGGTCAGTTGGTCTCGCAGACCAGAGTACAGCACGGTCAGTTGTCTCTCAGACCGGGGTACAGTGCGGTCAATTGGTCTCTCAGACCAGGGTACAGTGCGGTCCGTTAGTCTCTCAGACCGTGGAACAGCATGGTCATTTAGTCTCTCAGACCAGGGTTGAATGTGGTTAGTCAGTCTCTGAGACCAGGGCACAGTGCGGTCAGTTAGTCTCTCAGACCGGGGAACAGCATGGTCATTTAATCTCTCAGACCAGAGTAGAGAGTGGTTAGTTGGTCTCTCACACCAGGGTACAGTGCAGTCAGTTAGTCTCTCAGACCGGGGTGCAGTGCGGTCAGTTAGTCTCTCAGACCGGGGAACAGCATGGTCAGTTAGTCTCTCAGACCAGGGTACAGTGCAGTCAGTTAGTCTCTCAGATCGGGGTGCAGTGCGGTCTGTTAGTTTCTCAGACTAGGGTACAGCATGGTCAGTTAGTCTCTCAGACCGGGGTACAGTGCGGTCAGTTAGTCTCTCAGACCGGGGTACAGTGCAGTCCGTTAGTCTCTCAGACTAGGGTACAGCATGGTCAGTTAGTCTCACAGACCAGGGTACAGTGCAGCCAGTTAGTCTCTCAGACTGGGGTAAAGTGCAGTCAGTTAGTCTCTCAGACCAGGGTACAGTGCTGTCAGTTAGTCTCTCAGACCGGGGTACTGTGCGGTCAGTTAGTCTCTCACACCAGGATACAGTGTGGTCAGTTCTCTCTCAGACCAGGGTATAATGCGATCAGTTAGTCTCTCAGACCAGGGTACAGCACGGTCAGTTGTCTCCCAGACCAGCGTACAGTGCGGTCAGTTAGTCTCTCAGACCAGAGTAAAGCATGGTCACTTAGTCTCTCAGACCAGGGTAGAGTGTGGTTTTTCACTCATTCAGACCAGGGTACAGAGTGGTCATTTAGTCTCTCATACCAGGGTATAGTGCTGTCAGTTAGTCTCTCAGACCGGGGTACAGTGCGGTCAGTTAGTCTCTCAGACTGGGATACAGGGCGGTCAGTTCTCTCTCAGACCAGGGTATAATGCGGTCAGTTAGTATCTCAGACCAGGGTACAGTGTGGTCAGTTAGTCTCTCAGACCAGGGTACAGTGCGGTCAGTTGGTCTTTCAGACCAGGGTACAGTGTGGTCAGTTAGTCTCTCAGACCGGGGTATAATGCGGTCAGTTAGTCTCTCAGACCAGAGTACAG
>NW_025186352.1:0-2939 GCF_004010195.1 Chiloscyllium plagiosum | reverse complement strand
CTGCCCGACCCGCTGTGATTTCCAGCATTTTTTTATTTTCAGTACAGATCCCAGCATCTGTAGTAATTAGCTCCCACAAGGATCTCTCTCTCGCTGTATTAAATATACGCAAGGACTCTGCTCCCCCAGCTCTTCCTGTGTCTGTCCCATCCTATTCATCCCCCATAAAGCAAATCTTAATTTCTCATTTATTACCTCAGCTCGGAGTGTACGACCGACATTTGCAATTTTGGGACAGAATCAGCCCTTGTCGGATGACCATTATCTGATTTGTATAACGACCAACCTTTTATATCAGCTGCCAATCCATATTATTATCTATTCTTTGACACTCTTATTTACCTCATGTTCAATTTCAATTTCAATTTTTTTATCATGTTCCTTATCCTAAATTCTATTGTCAATCTCAGTTATTATTACTTTATACATGGGATGTGGGGATCTCTGACTAAAACAGCATTTATGGCCCGTCCCGAATTTCCCCGGTGAAGACTGCGGTGTGCTGTTCAGATTCACTGCTGTTTCTGCATTTACCAGCATGCACTTTGTGTTATTCACTGGGCATCGCTGGTCCGGTATTTATTGCTTGTGCCCAGTTGCTCCTTCATAAAGTTTGGGGGTGAGCTGCCTACTTGAACCGCTGCAGTCCGTGAAGTGTTGGTGGATCCACAATGCTGTTAGGGAGGGAGCTTCAGGATTCTGACCAAGTGAAGGGACGGTGATATATTTCCAAGTCAGGATGATGAGTGGCCTTGAGGTAAATGTGCAGGGATTTCCGTTCTCATCTATCTGTTGCTCTTGTCCTTCTGGATGGTTGAGTTTGTAGGTTTGGAAGATGCTGTCTGAGGGCCTTTGGTGAATTTCTGCAGTCCATCTTGTAACTGGTACACACTGCTGCTGCTGAGAAACACTGGTGGAGGGAGTGGGTGTTTGTGGATGTGGTGCCAACTAAGCAGCTGGTTTGTCCTGGATGATATCAAACTTATTAACTGTTGGTGGAGCTACACTCATTCAGGCAAGTGGGAAGCATTGTGGCACAGATTCCGGATGAAGGGCTATTGCCCAAAATGTTGATTTTCCTGCTTCTCGGATGCTGCGATTCACTTAATTAGGGGGCACCAGTGATGAGCACAGCTATCCCTCAGCGTCAGAGACCGGGGTTCAATTCCAGCCTCAGGCAAGTTAATGTGTGGAGTTGCACATTCTCATCACCTCCCCACCCCCAACACCCCCCTCCACCCACTCCAGGTGCTCTGGTTTCCACACAGTCCAAAAACGTGCAGGTTCAGGTAATTGACCATGCTAAATTGTCCATTGTGACAATGTGGCACTTCCTCAGTTCTGACCTCATTACGTTGAGATCCTGGCTAAGGCTGAATCTTCTGACAAAGTGACATATTCTTAGGATTGAATTTCTGCCAATAGGTCACTCCCATAATCTTGACCCTCTGATAATGAGGCCCTCCCTCAGAACTGACCTTCTGACAATGAGGCAGCCCTTCCATAGTGACCCTATGCAATACCCAATATTTAGCATCCAATTGTGAGGAACACCCTTCACTCGGATTCCAAGTGGGTCACTCCATAAGGAAAGCCCTCGAACAATGAGGCCCTCCCTCAGAACTGACCTTCTGACAATGAGGCAGCCCTTTCATCATGACCCCCTGACAGAGCTGCAATAACCAATATTTACCGTCTAATTGTGAGGAACACCCTTCACTCTGACTCCCTGAAGTGAGGCTCTCCATAAGCAAAGCCCTCGAACAATGAGGCCCTCCCTCAGAACTGACCTTCTGACAATGAGGCAGCCCTTTCATCATGACCCTCTGACAGAGCTGCAATAACCAATATTTACCGTCTAATTGTGAGGAACACCCTTCACTCTGACTCCCTGAAGCGAGGCTCTCCATAAGCAAAGCCCTCAAACAATGAGGCCCTCCTTCAGAACTGACTCTCAGACAACAGGACACTACCTCAGGACGGGGCTCCAACTATCAGCTACTGCCTCAGAATTGACCCTGTGACAGTGCTGCAATACCTCAGGACTGATCGCTTAACCGTGTATCATCCCTTCATTTCTGACCCCACTACAGTGACGGGCTGCTGCAGAACTGATTCGGTGACAATGAGATGCACTCTTCGGCATGAACCGCTGACAATAAGATACTTCCTCAGTATTTGATCGTGAGGACTCCCGCAGGAGTGGATCTTTCTCTCTGTGCTCCACTATCAGTACTGATTCTCTAAATGTGTGGTCAATTCACATATTTACTGATGGCCCAGCCCAATGCTCCCAGTTAGGGCTGCCATACCTTAATTCTATGTCTGAATGGTGCCATACTCCCATTTGGGTATTTACTTCCATGTGCAGTTCTTCCATTCCGTCATCCCTGCAATACTTCTCCCATTTAGGGCTCCGCTTGCGTGCACCAATTCTCCCATTTTCCAATCCTGCACAAATCCTCTTTTTGTGAGGAACTGTACCAACTCTCTGACTGAGTATTATCCAGCCCACGTTCTCCCACTTCGTGCACCGATTCTCTCATGTAGTGGCACTGACACTAATTCCCCAACTATTGATGCACTGCGTCCCTTCTCCCATTTCGTTGTTCCCTGATACACTGCTCTTCATTCACTCTTCCATTTAGTGGGGTCTTGTGTCGAATCTCCACTTCACTCCTCCTTTGCAACATCGGTCCTATTTGCTGAGTTACTGCCAGTATTCTCCCATTTGCTCTAATTCTCTTCGTTAGTCACCCCCTGCACCAAATCTCTAATTCACTGGTGCCCTGTAACAATTCTCCACTTCAGTGTTGCCCAACACCAATTCCCAAGTTGCTGATGCCCTGAACAAGTTCTCCACTCCTTTTTTAAAACCATATTATCTGTTCTACTCTCATCCTCCCATATACCTGAATTACAATTTATGTTCCCATTCC
>NW_025186351.1:2017-2939 GCF_004010195.1 Chiloscyllium plagiosum | reverse complement strand
CTGTGATCACTCCCAGTCGGTGATCACTCCCTGACTGTGATCACTCCCTACTGTGATCACTCCCTGTCTGTGATCACTCCCTGTCGGTAATCACTACCTGTCGGTGATCACTCCCTGTCGGTGATCACTCGCTGACGGTGATCACTCGCTGACGGTGATCACTCGCTGACGGTGATCACTCCCTGACGGTGATCACTCCCTGTCGGTGATCACGCCCTGTAGTTGATCACTCCCTGACGGTGATCACGCCCTGTAGGTGATCACTCCCTGTCGGTGATCAGTCCCTGACAGAGATCACCCCCCGTCGGGAACCCTCCCTGTCGGTGATCACTCCCTGTCGGTGATCACTCCCTGACAGAGATCACCCTCTCGGTGTTCACTTACTGACAGAGATCACCCTCTCGGTGTTCACTCCCTGTCGGTGATCACTCCCTGACAGAGAACACTCCGCGACAGAGATCACACCCTCTCGGTAATCACTCCCTGTCGGTGATCACTCCCTGACAGAGATCACTCCATGACAGAGATCACTCCATGACAGAGATCACCCCCTGTCGGTGATCATTCCATGACAGAGATCTCTTCCTGTCGGTGATCACTCCCTGACAGAGAACACTCCGTGACAGAGATCACTCCCTGACAGAGATCACACCCTCTCGGTAATCACTCCCTGTCAGTGATCACTCCCTGACTGTGCTCACTCCCTGTCGGTGATCACTCCCTGTCGGTGATCACTCCCTGACAGAGATCACTCCCTGACAGAGATCACACCCTCTCGGTAATCACTTCCTGGCGGTAATCACTCCCTGGCGGAGATCACTCCCAGACAGAGATCACTCCCAGACAGAGATCACTCCCAGACAGAGATCACCTCCTGACAGAGATCACTGCCAGACAGAGATCACTCCCAGACAGAGATCAC
>NW_025186351.1:0-1035 GCF_004010195.1 Chiloscyllium plagiosum | reverse complement strand
TCGGTGATCACTCCGTGACAGAGATCACTCCCTGACAGAGATCACACCCTCTCGGTAATCACTCCCTGTCAGTGATCACTCCCTGACTGTGATCACTCCCTGACAGAGATCACTCCCTGTCGGTGATCACTTCCTGGCGGTAATCACTCCCTGGCGGAGATCACTCCCTGTCGGTCATCACTCCCTGTCGGTCATCACTCCCTGTCGGTCATCACTCCCTGTCGGTGATCACACCCAGACAGAGATCACTCCCAGACAGAGATCACTCCCAGACAGAGATCACTCCCAGACAGAGATCACCTCCTGACAGAGTTCACTCCCAGACAGAGATCACTCCCAGACAGAGATCACTCCCTCTCGGTGTTCACTCACTGAGATCACCCTCTCGGTGTTCCTTCCCTGACTGTGATCACTCACTGACTGTGATCATTCCCAGACTGTGGGCATTCCCAGACTGTGGTCACTCCCAGACGGTGGTCACTCCCAGACGGTGGTCACTCCCAGACGGTGGTCACTCCCAGACTGTGGTCACTCCCAGACTGTGGTCACTCCCTGTCGGTGATCACTCCCTCTCGGTGTTCACTCACTGACAGAGATCACCCTCTCGGTGATCATTCCCAGACTGTGGTCACTCCCTGTCGGTGATCGCTCCCTGGCAGAGATCGCTGCCTGACAGAGATCGCTGCCTGACAGAGATCGCTCCCTGACAGAGATCGCTCCCTGACGGTGATCACTCCCTGACGGTGTTCACTCCCTGACGGTGTTCACTCCCTGACGGTGTTCACTCCCTGTCGGTGATCACTCCCTGTCAGTGATCACTCCCTGAAAGAGATCGCTCCCTCTCGGTGTTCACTCCCGGACTGTCATCACTCCCGGACTGTGTTCACTCCCGGACTGTGTTCACTCCCGGACTGTGTTCAGTCCCTGTCGGTGATCACTCCCTGTCGGTGATCCCTCCCTGACAGAGATCACACACTGTCGGTGTTCACCCCCTCTCGGTGTTCACTCCCTGACAGAGATCACTCACTGTCGGTG
>NW_025186350.1:0-2939 GCF_004010195.1 Chiloscyllium plagiosum | reverse complement strand
GTTCCTGAAACGTTCGTTCTGATTGGAACAACTGAGTCAGGGCTCTCTATTCTGAGGCACCTAATCGAATATTGTATTTCTGGCAGATAAAAGGGGTTTTGAAGCGCGAGATGAAATTTAACTGTCTAAGATTCAGGTATCCGAACTGGACAATTTACAAATGGTCAGGACCATTGACAAGTTAGTTGGAGATAGCACTGAAACAAACTGCACAACAGACTTAATCCTAGAGGATACATTGCTCAACTCCTCACGTCAAATATATTCACTGTATTTGAACATTCATCAGAGGAACTAACCAGTGGATTAATGTGATGAGAATGTGTTCACAATGAACATAAATAACCACTGAGTTAATAAACTTAATAAGTCATTGCATTTAACAAAATTATTGAGGTGGGAAATATTGCCAATTAAAGCACGGATCCGGAGGAAATGGATTATTCTCTAAATTATTTTTACATATTCTTAAAACGTTCCTTGAACTGTGGAGATTTTGCATGCACTGCATACAGTCAAGACTGCATTCCAGTGTGGAAAGCATTTCTGTTGAAGTTATTAGGGCAAGGTCATTTTCTTGTTAACTGCTTTTAATGAACGAAAATGTTTAAAAAGGTATGACTTGAAAACATGCTTCTGCCTGGAGTTGCCCGCTTTAACAGATGTCTCAGTAAATGTGGGCACTGCTGCCTCACAGATGCAGGTACCCAGGGCTCGGTTCCAGCCTCGGGTGACTGCCTATGTGGAGTTTACACAATCTCCCCTGTGTCTGTGTGGGTTTCCTCCCACAATCCAAAGATGTGCATGTCAGGTGAATTAGTCATGCCATATCGTCCATAGTGTTAGGTGCATTAGTCAGGGGTAAATATAAGGTTGGGGAATGGGTCTGGCTGGGTTACTCTTCAGAGGGTCGGTATCGACTTGTTGGACCAAATGACCCGATACATACTGCAGGAAATCTAATCTAAATGATTGTCACACTTAACTAATGTGAGCAGATTCCTTCCGATCGCTACATTGCAATAAATCGGTCAAGTATATTTATTAAAATAAATATTACTCTATTTTCAGTGTCTGAATAAACAATGTGCTCTGTTTCCTCTAGTTCATGTCTTCTGCAAATTTGTGAACTCTGCATCCGTCTGAACACATCGATGTAAAATGAATTCTCTGCGTTTGCAGCAAGCACTCCCATGGTTTTAAGAGTAGGGTTCCTACAGTATGGAAACAGGCCATTTGGCCCAACAATTCCACACTGACCCTCTGAACAGTAAGTAGCCCATCCAGACCCATTCCCCCAACTTATATTTACCCCTGACTAATGCACTCTAACCTACACATCTCTGAGCACTGTGTGCAATTTAGCACAGCCATAATCACCTGACCTGCACATCTTTTGGACTGTGGGAGGAAACCAGAGTACCCGAAGGAAATCCACGCAGACACAGGGAGAATGTGCTAACTCCACACAGGCAGTCATCCGAGGATGGGATCGAATTTAGGATCCTGGCACTGTGAGGCAGCAGTGCCAACCACTGAGACACCATGCTGCCCTGCGAGGTCATGAGTGGATTATTTTAATTAATTCGAAATTTGGCCTTGGTCACATAATTCACTATAGCAGTTGTTTCCGAAAGAATGACTCTTCAGTTGATATTTTGTTGTAAAATGTAACTATTTCTTTAAAATGCACAGATTGGGAACACCTAAAGCACTGTGCAGATTAAATAATTCAGTTAATGTTTTATTTTTATCCTGTAAATCCAGTTTAATCAGGGACATAACAATGAATGAACTCAAGTTACGTGTGAAACTGATCAAAGCAGTGAAACTGACTTGTTCTTCATAGAATTGAGCAGATTTTCCAAATGGTCTTTTCCAATGATCTTTTCCAGCCAGAAAAATATGTATGTAGTGTACAGCGGAATTGAAAGGTGTTTCTTGATCAATTATAACACAGTCATGGCATTTTTGCTCACGAGCAATAACTATTAGAACATTAGACTTTTGAAATGCTATTTATATTTCTCTATGACTTGTAAACTGTTTAAAGACAGACCTTGTGATTGAACTAGATAGTGGAGTTCTGAATTTGGATTGTAAAGCATGGATTAGATTAATCCTTAATTATTACTTTTAAGTAAAAATGGCGCCCGAAGGTATCTGTTTTCCCTTCATTTCTAAAACCTTTGCGATTTGCCTTTCACTTAATAATAGGCTTTATGAAATTTCACCTCGCATGCTGATTGCATTGAATGAGGAACCAGGAGCGGTTCATTGTCACCAACCGTGTTAACATTGCAAAAACAATGTAGAAACCAAAAACGGGTTTCCCAAATATAACATATTTAATGTTACCCAAGCACAGTCCCTCCTCAACAGGTCAATGATCACCAGATCACAACACGGTGTGTCTGCAGCAGAACTAGCTCTGCAAATATTTTCAACAGAACCAAGAACATGATGTAACCTCACAAAACAAACCCAGATTGAAGTCTAACAAAGCTGCTCAGAATGCAGCAAACTAATGATTAAATTGAATAGAAATAACAAGTCATAACAGCAGCCTTGTTTGTGAGGGGACTTAACACTTAAAGCTGTAACGTTTCTGGCAACAGTTCAATTTATTTCCAACCTGTACACCCCTCTTGATCGTGACAATCTTGTGCAGCGCAAAGTAGAGCGGTTGAAGGCATATATTGATTAATCACTTCATTGTCAAAACAAAATTATTGAATGGACAAATATTACCACATTATAATTTTAAGTTAGTTTCAATTACATAATCTGATCAATTCTGCAGTTTCAGATTTTAGTCCCAAATTTTATTTTGAATGAGGCTGCTAAAAACAAAATTCAGTTAGTTTACAATTAGAACTGAGTTTTTTGTTAAAAGTCAATGCATGAAAAACTTGTTTTTTTCATTTCTCACACTTCCG
>NW_025186349.1:1651-2939 GCF_004010195.1 Chiloscyllium plagiosum | reverse complement strand
CTGACAGTACAGGACCCAGTAACAATTATTATTATGAGTCTTGAAAGAAACTCTCTGTACCCCATACAGAACAGTTCACAGTAGCATTTATTATTTTGAATCTTGATGGAATCTGTTTGTATCACAAACAGGATATATCCCACCAACAGTTATTATTCTAAATCTTGACAGAATCTTTCTGTAACCCTTACAGGACAGTGCCCAGTAAACAGTTATTATTTTTATTTTTGACAGAATCTGTCTGTCACCTTTGCAGGACAGTCCCCAGTAGCAGTTATAATTTTAAACCTTGACAGAATCTGTTTGTGTCCCTTACACGAGAGCCCCCAGTAATAGTTCTTGACAGAATCTGTCTGTGCAGCTTACAGGAGAGGCCCCATTATAAAGTATTATTTAAAATCTTAACAGGATCTGTCTGTGCTCCTTAGAGGAGAGGCCGCAGTAACAGGCATTACCTAAAATCTTGACAGAATCTGTCTGTGCCCCTTACAGGAGAGGCCCCAGTAGCATTATAATTTTAAACCTTGACAGAATCTGTCTATACTCTTCACAGGAGAAGCCGCAGAAACAGTTAGTATTTTAAATATTGAAAGAATCTGTCTCTACCCCTTACAGGAGAGGCCCCATAGCAGTTATTATTTTAAACTTTGTCAGAATCTGTCTGTTCCCCTTGCAGGAGACCCCGCAGTAACAGTTATTGACAGAATCTCTATGCGCAGCTTACAGAAGTGACCCTTGTAACAATGATTATTTTAAAGCTTGACAGAATCTGTCTGTTCCTCTTACAGGAGAGCCCCCAGTAACAGCTATTGACAGAGTCGGTCTGTGGAGATTACAGGAGAGGCTCCAGTAACAGTTATTCTTTTAAATTGTGACAGAATCTGTCTGTTCCCCTTACAGGAGGGGCCCCGGTAACAGGCATAATTTAAAATCTTGACAGAATCTGTCTGAGCCCCTTACAGGAGAGGCCCCTGTAATAGTTATTATTTTAAATCTTTCCAGAGTCTGTCTGTGTCCATTACAGGAGCGCCCCCAGTAACAGGTATTGTCAAAAACGGACCCCACCACCAAGGATATATTTCCCTCCCCTCCCCTATCAGCATTCCGTAAAGACCACTCCCTCCGTGACTCCCTCGTCAGATCCACACCCCCCACCAACCCAACCTCCACTCCCCGCACCCTCCCCTGCAACCGCAAGAAATGCAAAACTTGTGCCCACACCTCCCCCCTTACTTCCCTCCAAGGCCCCAATGGGATCCTTCCATATCCGCCACAAATTCACCTGCAC
>NW_025186349.1:0-1337 GCF_004010195.1 Chiloscyllium plagiosum | reverse complement strand
CGACGCCCATCCCCCAAGTCCCTCCTCCCTATCTTTTATCTTAGCCTGCTGGACCAACTTTCCTCATTCCTGAAGAAGGGCTAATGCCCGAAACGTCGATTCTCCTGTTCCCTAGATGCTGCCTGACCTGCTGCGCTTTTCCAGCAACACATTTCCATCTCTGATCTCCAGCATATGCAGACCTCACTTTCTTGTCAAAATCTGGACAAGGGAGGCCCCAGTAACAGTTATTATGGTAAATCATGACAGAATATGTCTGTACCCCTTACAGGAGAGTCTCCAGTACCCAGTATTATTTTAAATCTTGACAGAATCTGTTAGTGTCCCTTAAATGAGAGCCCCCAGAAACAGTTATTAATTTAAGTCTGGACAGAATCTGAATGTGCCCCTTACGCAACCGTCCTCAATAACAGTGATTATTTTAAATCTTGAAAGAATCTGTCTGTGCCGCTTTCAGGAACCAGTTATTATTTTAAATCTTGACAGAATCTGGCTGTGCCCCTTACAGGAGAGGCCCCAGTACCGGTTTTTTTAGATTACTTACAGTGTGGAAACAGGCCCTTCGACCCAACAAGTCCATGCTGACCCGCCCAGACCCCTACATTTACCCCTGGCCCTAACACTACGGGCAATTTAACATGGCCAATTCACCTAACCTGCACATTTTTGGACTGTGGGAGGAAACCGGAGCACCCGGGAGGAAATCCACGCAGACACAGGGAGAATGTGCAAACTCCACACAGACAGTCGCCCAAGGTGGGAATTGAACCCGGGTCCCTGGCGCTGTAAGGCATTATTTATTGTAATAAGTTATTATTTTAAATCTTGACAGAATCTGTCTGTACATTTTACAGTAGAGGCCACAGGATTATCTGGGAAGCCAGGGAGCACGTTGCAGAGCCTTTGACTTTGATCTTTATGACTTTATTTTCTACAGGAATATTGCCAGAAGACTGGAGGACAGTAAATGTTGTCCCCTTGTTCAAGAAGGGGAGTAGAGACAATCCTGGTAATTATAGACCAGTGAACCTTATTTTGTTAGAGGGTAAAGTGCTGGAAAAAGTTATAAGAGGTTTATAATCACTGAGAAAGAAATAAGTTGATTAGGGATAGTCAATACGGTTTTGTTAGTTCAAGAAGGGGAGTAGAGACAATCCTGGTAATTATAGACCAGTGAACCTTATTTTGTTAGAGGGTAAAGTGCTGGAAAAAGTTAAGAGGTTTATACTCACCGAGAAAGAAATAAGTTGATTAGGGATAGTCAATACGGTTTTGTTAAGTGTAGGTGGTGCCTCACAAACCTAATTGAGTTCTTTGAGAAGGTGACCAAACAAATG
>NW_025186348.1:0-2939 GCF_004010195.1 Chiloscyllium plagiosum | reverse complement strand
TCAGGCAGCATCCAAGGAACAGGAGAATCGAGAACAGGGCTCCTGTTTCCTGAAGAAGGTCTCACACCTGAAACGTCGATTCTCCTGCTCCATGGATGCTGCCTGACCTGCTACGCTTTTCCAGCAACACATTTTCAGCTGTGAAGGCAATTATGATGTGATTAGGATTTAAGATGCATAGGATGAGAAGGAAACTGCAGGGCACAATTGAAATGTGGAGCTTGTTCTAGGAAGAGGCTGAGGCACTTGGGGTTGTTTTCATTGGAGAAAAGAAGGTTTAGGGGTGACTTGATAGAGGTTTACCAGGATGTTGCCTGGTATGGTAGAAAGATCGTATGAGGAAAGGCTGAGGCACTTGGGGTTGTTTTCATTGGAGAAAAGGAGGTTTAGGGGTGACTTGATAGAGATGTATAAGATGATTAGGCGTTTAGATAGGATCGACAGTGAGAATCTTTTTCCACGTATGGAGTCAGCTATTACAAGGGGGCATAGCTTTAAATTGAGGGAGGGTAGGTATAGGACAGATGTTAGGGGTAGGTTCTTTACTCAGCGAGTCGTGAGTTCATGGAATGCCCTGCCAGTAGCAGTGGTGGACTCTCCCTCATTATGGGCATTTAAGCGGGCATTGGATAGGCATATGGAGGATAGTGGGCTAGTGTAGGTTAGGTGGGCTTGGATCGGCGCAACATCGAGGGCCGAAGGGCCTGTACTGCGCTGTATTCTTCTATGTTCTATGTTCTATGTTCTAAGAGCTACTGTATGTCCTTGATAAGTATGTACCTGTCAGGCAACGAGGAAGTGTTTGAGCGAAGGAACCGTGATTTACTAAAGAAGTTGAATCTCTTGTCAAGGGAAGACGGAGGCTTAAGATGAGACGATAAAGTTCATTTAGGGCGCTTGAGATTTACAAGTCAGCCAGTAAGGATCTAAAGAGAGAGCCAGGAGGGAACATGACAAGTTTTGGCAGGTAGGAACAAGGAAAACACTAAAGCTTTCGAGACTTATGTCAGGTATAAAAGAATGACTCGAATAAGATTAGAACCAGTCAAGTACAGTAATGGGAAGCTGTGCGTGCAGTTCGAGGAGATAGGAGAGGTACAGAATGAATATTTTTCATCAGTATTCACATTGGAAAAAGGCAATGTTGTTGAGGAGAATACTGAGGTACAGACTATTAGACAAGACGGGATTGAAGTTCATAGGGAGAAACTGTTAGCAATTCTGGAAAGTGTGAAAATAGATATGTCCCCTGTGCCAGATGGGCTTTATCCTAGGACTCTCTGGGAAGCCAGGGAGAAGATTGCACTGCCTTTGGCTTTGATGTTTATTTTGTCATTGTCTACAAGAATATTGCCAGAAGACTGGAGGATAGTAGATGTTGTTCCCTTGTTCAAGAAGGGAAGTAGAGACAACCCTGTAATTATAGGCCAGTGAGACTTACTTCGATTGTGTGTAAAGTTTTCGCAAAGGCTAGAAGAGTTAGGATTTATGATCATCTAGAAAGGACTAAGTTGATTAGGGATAGTCAAAATGGTTTTGTGAAGGGTAGATCGTGCCTCGCTAACCTAATTGAGGCATGGGGTTGAGGGTCATTTAGTGGTTTCGCTCGCTGTAAGAAGCTGTAAGATGTCAGAGGTAGTTTCCTTATTCAGAGAGTAGCAAAGGCATGGGACGGCCGGCCTGCAACAGTCATAGACTTTCCAACTTTAAAAACATTTAAATGGTCATTGGATAAACATATGGATGAGAATGGAGTAGTGTAGGTTAGGTAGGCCTCTGACTGGTTTCACAGGTTGGCACTATATTGAGGGTCGAATGGACTGTACTGCGCTGTAATGTTCGATGTTCTATGTTCCAGGCCTGGGCTGACAAATGGCAATTAACAACCGTGCCACACAAATGCGAAACAATTACTACCTCCAATAATAGATCACATAAATAATGTCTTTAGACATTCAATGGCTTTGCTGTTGCTGAATCCCCCACAATCAACAAGCTGGGAGTTCCCATTGAGCTGAAAATGAAATGGATTTACAATGTAAGTACTGTGGCTCCAAGAGCAGCTCAGGGGGCAGGGACACTGCAGTGAGGGATGTACCTCATGGCTCCAAAAGCCTCTCCACCATCTCCAAGGCACACGTCAGGAATGTGATGGAATATTCCCCACTTGCCTGGATGGAAATATCTCTGACATCTCCCAAGAATTTGGATCCCAGCATGACCAAGCAGCCATATAAAAGCACAATGTTGCAGACACTCAAAACCCAAAATGAAGTCAGAAAGTGCTGGAGAAATTCGCCAAACCTGGCAGCACGGTGGCACAGTGGTTAGCACTGCTGCCTCACAGCGCCAGAGATCCGGGTTCAATTCCCACCTCAGGCGACTGACTGTGTGGAGTTTGCACGTTCTCCCCATGTCTGTGTGGGTTTCCTCTGGGTGCTCCGGTTTCCTCCCACAGTCCAAAGATGTGTACGTCAGGTGAATTGGCCATGCTGAAATTGCCCGTAATGTTAGGTAAAGGGGTAAATGTACGGGAATGGGTGGGTTACGCTTCGGCGGGTCGGTGTGGACTTGTTGGGCCGAAGGGCCTGTTTCCACACTGTATGTAATCTAATCTAAACTTTCTCTATTGAATATAAGTTTGTTATTAATTTTATAGCAACTTGAACTAAGCTTTCTACTTTAGTACTGAGTGGGTGTTCAGATAAGTCTGGTATGGATGCTAGGGCAGTTGCTTGCTCCTCCTGCAGAATGTGGCAGGTGGGAGACAGGGCACACAACTCCAGCTCCTTGAAAACCGTGTTAGGGAATTGGAGCTGGAGCTGGATGAACTACGGATCATTTGGGAGGCTTAGGGGGTAATTGAGAGGGGTGACCAGGAGTTGGTCACTCCTAAGGCTCAGGAGAAGGATAGATGGGATACAGTTAGGGGGAGGAAA
>NW_025186347.1:1716-2939 GCF_004010195.1 Chiloscyllium plagiosum | reverse complement strand
TTTGCAAAGTCAATTCAAGGTCGGGGTTTCATGGTGAATGGTTGAGACTTAAGGGCTGTAATGGGACAGACGGACCCTGGAATTCAGGTGCACGGTTCTCTGAAAGTTGATTCTGAGATAGATAAGGCAGTGTGGAAGTCTTTTGGCACCCTGACCTTCGTCAGTCAGGACATGAACTATCGAAGTTGGAGATTTATGTTGCAGTTATACAGGATGTTGGCGAGTCCATACTTGTACAGTTATGTTCAGTTTTGTTCACTTTGCTCTCGGAAGGATGTTATTAAACTGGAAAGAATGCACAAGAAATTTACACGGATGTTGCCAAGGACTCTAATATCTGAATTTTAAGGAGAGATTGGACAAGCTAGGATTTTTTAACTTTAGCGTGTATGACGATGATGGGGGATGTGATGGAAGTATATAAGATCATGGGAGGCATGAACAGAGTGAATGCACTCAGTCCTTTTTCCCCAGGATCGGGCAATCCCGGACTAGAGGGCATCAGTTTAAGGTCAGAGGAGAAAGAATAAAAGGGAACCTGAGGAGCATTTTATTTTATGCACAGGGTTGTATGCATATGGAATGAGCTGACAGTGAAAGTGGTTGAGGTGGGTACATTAACAACATTTAACAGGCATTTTGACAAATACTTGGATAGGAAAGGATTAAAAGGATACCGGACAGCAGCAGGGAAATGGGTTTCGTGTGAATGGACATTTTGTTCGGAATGGACCACTTTGGCCGAAGGGCCTGCCCCTATGCTGTAGGACTCTGTGACTTGAACAACCATTGCTTGTCTCTAACTGAATATTATATTGTACTTTTCCAATTCACTGGAACTAACTTCACCCTTTAGCCTCCACGCTTCCTCGACGTTTGACTATAATGTTCAAAATTTCTATATTGCATGCAGATGGTATGTAAAATGCAATATATTAATGTTACAATTCCTCAAAGCTGCTTCAGAGCAAGGTTATTAATTATTTCTCCTGACCACACAGCACCAAATCCGAAATAACCTGCTCTCTAGTTTGGTTCACAACATACTCTCCAACTACCTAATATACACTTCTGGAATTTATTTTTCACAACATGAGCAGTCACTCAGTCAACGCAGTTTTGATGCAACTTGACACCATCCAGTATTACTGCAGCACCCACGAATATTTGTTACTCATTCACAGGATGAGGTGTCCCATTTATAACCAGCATTTATTGCCCAT
>NW_025186347.1:0-1397 GCF_004010195.1 Chiloscyllium plagiosum | reverse complement strand
AAGGTTCAAGCACGACCACTCTCACTATTGATTTCAGCACATTCCCTCTCCCACTTTTTCTCTCACTGACGCAATAGCCCCGCACACTAATAACACTACATGGATACACCACTGTGGTCAGACTCCCTCTGGACACCTCACCCTTCTCCACTTCCAGCACTAACAGCAGGGACACCCATTCCCACCCTCATTCCTTCCATCCCTTTCTCCCATTCAAGGAGAAACAGCCTGGAATAGGGCAGAAAGGGCCAAGCCGGGTGGGGGAGTGCTGGATATCTGTTCCCTCAGCTCCCAATCCCAACCTATGGGGAGTATCCTGGAAAGAGCCGGAGAGGACCAGGAGGCCTTGTGTGGAGATTCTGAAAAATGCACGTCCCACTAACCGAGTAAGGAGCAATATTCAGTAAAGAGCAAAGACACAGGCACTACTGTCATTAAGACTCAAATAAATAAGTTTTTGATTTATAAGGGCATCAAGGATTCTAGGGAGAAGGTAGGAGAATGATGTTGAGGAACAGAGAAGAAATGATTGAATGACATGTCAGACTTGATTGGCCAAATAGCCTAATTCTGTTCCTTTTTTTTAATGCTTGTGTGGTGCAATGCTATCAGGTATTCTCTTCCTGAGACAGCAGCAGAGGCTGGGTTTGATACATATTTGATAATAAATAGTCAGTGGTAATGTGGGACAGAGTTGGAGGGCGGAATGATTTATGTATATTCCTCGTTATTGTATCCTTATATCCGAGAAGGGACAGTGATTTGATGTGAGGTAAACACAGTTTTAAAATAATGGGTGCCATAATGAAATAAAGATGTCCCTTTCCCTTTAGTGTTGTGCTACCTGTGGTGTGCTCATCCTCAGGGAGCAGTGAATACTCGGTTACTGAAGATATTCAAGGCTGAGCTCGACTGATCTTTGCTGGACAGGAGAGTCAATGTTTATTGGGAACAGACAGGAGTCGGATGGTCAGACACAATCGGATCAGCTATAAGCATTCTGAATGGTGCAGCTGAATGTTTAACTGCCGCCCCAATCCAATGTGTTGTTCCTTCATCCAGCCCTCGATGCTATTACAGAGATGTACTTTTGCCCCTACCCTAAGTGGTGCTTCCTCTATCCTCCCCTTGAGTCTGTTACAGGGTAGGGGACCACCCCATTCAGTCACACAGGACCGTAACAATGAGATGGGTGGAGACCATTCTTCCTCTCGAAGGAATAACACAGGAATATAGGATGAAGTAATTCAGCTCGTTGAGTACATTACACAACAGGACGAGGCCATTCAACCCGCTTGAACTGCTGCACAGGAACAGGGTTGCTGTCGCTAACAGGAAATAGACAGTAGAGATAAATGAATATGTTTACCCAAGTATAACTAGTTTTTCCTCAGAGA
>NW_025186346.1:0-2939 GCF_004010195.1 Chiloscyllium plagiosum | reverse complement strand
GACGCACAGAGGGAGAGAGAGAGGGGGTCTGACAGAGAGGGAACACACACAGACAGACAGACAGACAGACGCAGAGAGCTCGTGGTGTGTGTGTGTGTTTGTTGGGGGAGAGCACTCTCACTAACCTGACTGGAGCACAGGCTGCTCTGGGATGCTGATGCTGCTGCTATTAAAGGGGATGGGATGGTTTAAAGGGATGACTGATCTCCTGCACACTTCGTGTGAGTAATCTGTCAAAGTCTGCTTGCTGCTCTGCACATTTCTCCTTGGCCGAGCAGAATCATATAATTAAAGGGACCCTCCCTCCCTGGCTCCCTCCCTCCCTCCCTGGCTCCCTCCCTCCCTCTCTGCCTGGCTCCCTCCCTCTCTGCCTGCCTGCCCAGCTCCTTCCCCCACTCTCGCTCTCTCTCTCTCTCTCTCTCGCTCTCTCTCGCTCTCTCTGTTACTGCAGTACTCTCAGGGACTGACCTGATTGACTGGAGTTAATGAGTGTATTCCCTGCCTGGGTCTCTCTCGCTCTCTCTCTGTCCTGGTTAAAGCCCATCGCCCTATCTCTAACTGTAGGGCCCTATTCAATGCCACTCACACAATTACACCACACCTTATAACACCCCATAAACCACACCAGAGGGGAAAAAAAGACCACCCTGCATTACTATAGCACCTGCCAGGACAGGCTGAGAGGACAACAGCGAACCCACACTAACCCCGTGCTGTCCCTGTCCCTGGGATGGGGGGACAGTGTAGAGGGAGCTTTACTCTGTATCTAACCCCGTGCTGTCCCTGTCCCTGGGAGTGTTTGATGGGGGACAGTGTAGAGGGCGCTTTACTCTGTATCTAACCCATTGTCCCTGTCCTGGGTGTGTTTGACAGGGGACAGTGTAGAGGGAGCTTTACTCTGTATCTAACCCTGTGCTGTCCCTGTCCCTGGGAGTGTTTGATGAGAGACAGTGTAGAGGGAGCTTTACTCTGTATCTAACCCCGTGCTGTCCCTGTTCCTGTAAGTGTTTGATGGTGGGGACAGTGTAGTGGGAGCTTTACTCTGTATCTAACCCCATGCTGTCCCTGTCTGGGAGTGTTTGATGGGGGGACAGTGTAGAGGGCGCTTTACTCTGTATCTAACCCCGTGCTGTCCCTGTCCCTGGGAGTGTTTGATGGGGGGACAGTGTAGAGGGAGCTTTACTCTGTATCTAACCCCGTGCTGTCCCTGTCCCTGGGAGTGTTTGATGGGGGACAGTGTAGAGGGAGCTTTACTCTGTATCTAACCCCGTGCTGTCCCTGTCCCTGGGAGTGTTTGATGGGGGACAGTGCTGAAGGAGCTTTACTCTGTATCTAACCCCGTGCTGTCCCTGTCCCTGGGAGTGTTTGATGGGGGACAGTGCTGAAGGAGCTTTACTCTGTATCTAACCCCGTGCTGTCCCTGTCCCTGGGAGTGTTTGATGGGGGACAGTGCAGAGGGAGCTTTACTCTGTATCTAACCCCGTGCTGTCCCTGTCCCTGGGAATGTTTGGTGAGGGGACAGTGTAGAGAAGCCTTACTCTGTATCTAACCCCGTGCTGTCCCTGTCCCTGGGAGTGTTTGATGGGGGACAGTGCAGAGGGAGCTTTACTCTGTATCTAACCCCGTGCTGTCCCTGTCCCTGGGAGTGTTTGATGGGGGACAGTGCAGAGGGAGCTTTACTCTGTATCTAACCCCGTGCTGTCCCTGTCCCTGGGAGTGTTTGATGGGGGACAGTGACCCCGTGCTGTCCCTGTCCTTGGGAGTGTTTGATGGGGGACAGTGTAGAGGGAGCTTTACTCTGTATCTAACCGCGTGCTGTCCCTGTCCTGGGTGTGTTTGATGGGGGGACAGTGTAGAGGGAGCTTTACTCTGTATCTAACCCTGTGCTGCCCTGTCCTGGGATGGGGGGGACAGTGTAGAGGGAGCTTTACTCTTATCTAACCCCGTGCTGTCCCTGTCCCTGTGGGTGTGTGATGGGGGGAGCGTGTAGAGGGAGCTTTCCACTGTATCTAACCCACTGTCCCTGTCCTGTCCTGGGATGGGAGGGACAGTGTAGAGGGAGCTTTACTCTGTATCTAACCCCGTGCTGTCCCTGTCCTGGGAGTGTTTGATGGGGGGACAGTGTAGAGGGAGCTTTCCTCTGTATCTGACCCCGTGCTGCTCCTGTCCCTGGGAGTGTGTGATGGGGAACAGTGTAGAGGGAGCTTTACCCTGTATCTAACCCCGTGCTGCCCCTGTCCCTGGGAGTGTGTGATGGGGGGTACAGTGTAGAGGGAGCTTTACTCTGTATCTAACCCCGTGCTGTCCCTGTCCTGGGAGTGTTTGATGGGGGGGACAGTGTAGAGGGAGCTTTCCTCTGTATCTGACCCAGTGCTGCCCCTGTCCCTGGGAGTGTGTGATGGGGGGACAGTGTAGAGGGAGCTTTCCTCTGTCCCTAACCCCGTGCTGCCCCTGTCCCTGGGAGTGTGTGATGGGGAGGGTGTTAATCGAGGCAGTCCTGATGGATGACTGTGTCGCGTTAGACTGGAAAGCTTTGATCAGTTTAGTGGTGAGCGTCTCTCGGAGAGTCTGCTGGAGCTCTGATCTCCCCCCCCCCCCCCCACCCACCCCCCACCCCCATTGCGTGAATCTCTCCGGGTCTGGGTTTTACTGTGATTCTGGGAAAGGCTCTTTCAGTCTGAAACCACAATGTTCTGCTGCCAGGGTCCTGCTGTCTCTGAGCACGCAACTCGTCAGAGCTAAGAGCCTCTGGGTTCCAGGCACAGGACTCACAGCAGAATAACACATTTTCAGAATGACTGGACAATCTAACCATCGCCCCCTTGACGTTCAATGGCGTTACCATCACTGAACCCCCCCACTACCAACATCCTGGGGGTTACCATTGAGAGAGAATCTAACCATCGCCCCCTTGACGTTCAATGGTGTTACCCCCACTG
>NW_025186345.1:0-2939 GCF_004010195.1 Chiloscyllium plagiosum | reverse complement strand
TCCCTGCCTGACAGATACATACTTATCAAGGACCATACAGTAGCTGTTCCTTGAACAAGCTCCACATTTCACTTGTGACCATTCCCTGCAGTTTCCTTCCCATCCTATGCATCTTAACTCTTGTCTAATCGCATCATAATTGCCTTTCCCTCAACTATATCTCTTGCCCTGCAGGATATACGTTTCCATTTCCATCACTGAAGTGAATGTAACCGAATTGTGGTCACTATCACCAAAGTGCTCACCTACCTCTAAATCTAACACCTTACCCAGTTCATTAGCCAGTACCAAATCCAATGTGGCCTCGCACCTTGTCGGCCTGTCTGCATACTGTGTCAGCAAACGCTCCTGTACACATTGGACAAAAACTGACAAATCTAAAGTATGCTTTTCCAGTCAATATTTGGGGAGTTAAAGGCCCCCACAGCCACTACCCTGTTACTTTCTCTCCTATCCAGAATCATCTTTGCAATCCTTTCCTCTACATCTCTGGAACTTTTCGGAAGCCTATACAAAACCCCCGACAGGATGACCTCTCCTTTCCTGTTTCTAACCTCAGCCCATTCTACCTCCAGTAGACGAGTCCTTATCAAACGTCCTTTCTGTCACCATAATACTGTCCTTGTCTAACAATGTCACACTTCCCCCTCTTTTATCATCTTCTCTGTTCCTACTGAAACACCTAAACCCTGGAACCTGAAACAATCATTCCTGTCCCTGCTCGATCCATGTCTCTGGAATGGCCGCAACATTGAAATCCCAGGTACCAACCCATGCTGCAACTTCACCCACCTTATTCTGGATGCTCCTGGTGTTGAAGTAGACACACTTCAAACCACCTTCCTGCCTGCCAAGACACTCCTACAACCTTGAAACCTTATTTATGACCTCACTCCTCTCCACCTCCTTTACACTGGAGCTACAATTCAGGTTCTCATCCCTTGCTGAATTAGCTTAAACATTCACGAAGCAGAAAAGCAAATTGCACCCCAAGGATATTGGATCTCCTCTGGTTCAGGTGAAGACCATGCTGTTTGTAGATGTCCCATCTACCCCAATTATTCAGGTATCTGAAACCCTCCGTCCTATAACATCCCTGTAGCCACTGCTCTGTCTCCCTATTCCTCGCCTTGCGAGCATGTGACATGGGTAAAAAACTTGAGATAACATCTCTGTTTGTTGTAGCACTTAGTTTCCACCCTAACTCCCTGAATTTCTGCTTTAAATCCCCATCCCGTTTCCTACCTATGTCGTTGGTGCCTATATGAAGCACAACTTGGGGTTGCTCGCCCTCCCCCTTAAGGATCCCGAGAACACGATCAGAGACATCATGAACACTGGCACCGGGGAGGCAATACATCAATCGTGAGTCTCTCGCGTTCCCACAGAACCTTCTATCTGTGCCTCTAACTATGGAGTCCCCAATGACTTATGCTCTGCTCATCTTTCCCCTTCCCTTCTGAGCAACAGAGACAGACTCTCTGCCTGATATCTGTACCCCATAGCTTACCCCTGGTAAATTGTCCCCCCCAACAGTATCCATAACAGTATATTTGTTATTGAGGGGAATGGCCACAGGGGGTCCCTGCACTATCTGCCAGTTCCCTTTCTGTCTCCTGACTGTCATCCATCTACCTTTCCCCTGTACCTGATTGAGTTGTGACTACCTCCCTGTAACTCCTCTCAATTACTCCCTCAGCCTCCCGAAAGATCCGAAGTTCATCCAGCTCTGTGCCCACTTCCCTAACGCCGTTTCCGAGGAGCTGAAGTTGCCAGGATCTTGCTGCAGAGCCACATGGAGTGCTTCAGTATCTGAGGAGGGAAGAATGCTCCTGAACATTGTGTGAGTATTAGCGAACCCTCGGACCCATGACATTCTGCCTGAGGGAAGGTCAGTTATACAGTCACTAAAGATAGTTAGGGCCAGGTCTTGAGGACCTCCTGCTGTGAGGCCCTGGAGCTTAGATGGCTGACCTCCACCAACCACACCAATTGCTGTGGGTCTGGAGTCACATGTAGCCCAGACAAGACAAGGACAGCCCTAATCCCTAAAGGGCATTAGAGAACCAGATGGGTTTTAACAACAATTGACAAGGATTTTGTGGTCACCATTAGAGTCATAATTCCAGTCATAATTGAGTCATAATTGAAGTTCTGCCATCTGTCATTGATAGGATTTGACCCGGGTCCACGATAAGAGTTGGGAAGTATCTGAATATGAGCCAGTTCGATGGCTGGCCTCCTGGCTGATTTAAAATCCAACTTGACATATTTTCCAATTAGGAAATAGAGGTTTAAAATTTATTATTTAATCGTTGAGTGTAATATTATTTCGTCTCTATTTGTTCCCGAGAAAATGGGAAAACAGACAGACTGAGTGAGGGCTGTCAACTACATGAACTTGAATCCTATCTGAAAGATCGTGAGATCACCCAATCTGATCCTGATTGAGATAGGTTCGTGAATTCGCTTAGTACATTGTGTAAAGGAAATATAGATGAGCAGAGTAAATTGTTTTCCCATGCAAAAGAAAGTATGATGTAGAAAGGCAGAAACATTATTTAATGTGTGTGATGTATATCTTGTTTGTGTGTGTGTGTGAGAGAGAGAGAACGAGAAGAGAGAAGGGGAGAAGGAGAGTGAGAGATAGTATCACAGAGATGTACAATACAGAAACAGCCCCTTTAGTCCAACTCATCCAGGTATCCTAAGTTAATCATGTTCCATTTGCCAGCACTTGGCCCACACTAAACCCTTATTGTTCATATACCCATCTGGGTGCCTTTTAAAAGTTGCAATTGTACCAGCCTCCACCACTTCCTCTGTTCGCTCATTCCATACACGCACCACCCTCTGTATGAACAAGTTACCCCTTAGGTCCCTTTTAATTTTCTCCCTGTCCATGCCTCCCATGATTTTATAAACCTCAATAAGGTCAC
>NW_025186344.1:0-2939 GCF_004010195.1 Chiloscyllium plagiosum | reverse complement strand
CATTCCATGAACTCACGACTCGCTGAGTATAGAATCTACCCCTATACCTACCACCCCTTAATTTAAAGCTATGCCCCCTCGTAATAGCTGACTCCATACGTGGAAAACGTTTCTCATGGTCAACCCTATCTAAACCCCTAATCATCTTGTACACCTCTAACAAGTCACCCCTAAACCTTCTTTTCTCCAATGAAAACAGCCCCAAGTGCCTCAGCCTTTCCTCATACGATCTTCCTACCATACCAGGCAACATCCTGGTAAACCTCCTCTGCACCCTTTCCAGTGCCTCCACATCCTTCCTATAGTATGGCGACCAAAATTGCACACAATACTCCAGATCCGGCCACACCAGAGTCTTAAAGAACTGCAACATGACCTTAGGACTCTGGAACTCAATTCCTGTACCAATAAAAGCCAGTACGCCATATGCCTTCTTCACCGCACTATTTACCTGGGTGGCAACTTTCAAAGATCTGTGTACATGGACACCAAGATCCCTCTGCTCATCCACACTACCAAGTATCCGACCATTAGCCCAGTACCCCATCTTTTTGTTACTCTTACCAAAGTGAATCACCTCACACTTACCTACATTGAACTCCATTTGCCACCTTTCTGCCCAGCTCTGCAGCTGATCTATATCCCGTTGTAATCTGACACATCCTTCCTCACTGTCAACAACTCCACCGACTTTCGTATCATCCGCAAACTTGCTCACCCAACTTCTAGCTCCTCCTCCAGGTCATTTATAAAAATGACAAACAGCAATGGTCCCAAAACAGACCCTTGTGGAACACCGCTAGTAACTACACTCCAAGATGAACCTTTACCATCAACTACTACCCTCTGTCTTTTTCCAGCCAGCCAATTCCTAATCCAAACCTCCAACACCCCCTCAATGCCATACCTCCGTATTTTTTGCAGTAGCCTACCATGGGGAACCTTATCAAATGCCTTACTAAAATCCATATACACCACATCTACCGCTTTACCCTCGTCCACCTCCTTAGTCACCTTCTCAAAGAATTCAATAAAGTTTGTGAGGCACGACCTGCACTTCACAAAACCATGCTGACTATCCTTGATCACATTGTTCCTATCCAGATGTTTATAAATCCTATCCCTTACAATTCTCTCTCAGTCTTTGCCCACAACAGAAGTGAGACTCACCGGCCTATAGTTACTAGGGTTATTCCTACTCCCCTTCTTGAACAAGGGAACCACATTTGCTAGCCTCCAATTACTGATGAAAAGTACTCATTCAGTGTCTCCCCAATCTCTTCAGCCTCCATATGCACCTTCCCACTACTATCCTTGCCTGGACCTATTCCTACCCTAGTCATTCTTTTATTCCTGACATACCTTCAGATCCTTCCTGGCTACCTTATAACTCTCAATTGCCCCAATTGTACCTTCACGCCTCATCTTTACATAGGCCGCCCTCTTCTCTTTAACAAGGGATTCCAATTCCTTATTAAACCATGGCTCCCTCAGACGACCCTTTCATCCAATTTCTAACACATTAATAGACCTTGACATAACACCAACATGCAGACAAATTGGTTGAAGAACACCTTACAACAGCTCCCTCTTCTATCTCTCAGGCCCAGTTTGGCCACTGCTCACGCTGCAGAAGAGAACAAGAAAACAGTAAATCCCTCTGAATGGATAAATTCCTCCAAATTTGCAACTAGAATGCAAATATAAGAAGTGATATATAATCATGCAGAAGATTGAGGAAACTTTGCCTTCCTCATGTAATGCTTTGGCAATAGAACTGAAATATTCTACAGCAAAACTCACAGAACATCTTGCATATTTTAAGGAGAGTTTGCAGCATTAATTAAATTGTCAGTTTGAATGAATGTATTAAGCTCGAGACATAGAATGATTGAGAGAAACTCCTAATCAATGAATCATCTCGTGCAGTTTGTTTAATTGAGTCAACGTTTGTTCCATTGATTGAGTTTGTTTGGTTCAATTAATGCGTTAAGCTCGAGACATTGAATGAATGAGAGAAGCTCTAATAATTGAATCATCTCGTGCAGATTGTTTCATTGAATCAATGAATGATTCAAGTTTCTTTCAACGACTGAACGCATACAGCTTTTTTCCTTCAATGAATGAGTTAAGCTTGAGGCATTAAATGAATGAGAGAAGCTCAACTCATTGAATCAATGTTTGTTTCATTGAATGAATGAATACAGTTTGTTTCTATCGAAGAATGTGTTAAGCTTGAGATGTTAAATGAAAGAGATAAGCGCTACAACACCTTCAGTTTGTTTCATTGCATCAGTGAAAACAATTTGTTTCGTTTTATGAATGCATTAAGCTCGAGACATTGAATGAATGAGAAAAGCGCTAATCATTGAGTCATCTGGTGCAGTTTGTTTCATTGAATCAACGAATAACCTTGGTTTCATTGAATGAATGATTGAAGATTCTTTCAACGAATGAACAAATACAGTTTGTTGCTTTCAATGAATTCTTTGGGCTTAGAATGAAAGTTTGTTTCATTTAATTAATGAATACAGTTTGTTTCTTTCAATGAATGTATTGAGCTTGAGACATGAAATGAATCAGACAAGCTCTACTGCACATCCAGTTTGTTTCGTTGCATCAAAATATACCGTTTGATTTATTGAATGAATGATTGAACTTTCTTTCAACGAATGACAGAATACCGTTTGTTTCTTTCAATGGATGAGTATAGTTTGAGGCATTGAACGAATGAGGGAAGCTCAACTCACTGAATCAATGAATAACATTTGTTTCATTGAATGAATGAATATAGTTTGTTCCTTTCAATGAATGTATAAACCTCGTGACATTGAATGAGAGAGTGAAGCTCTGCTCATTAACACGAACAGCTTGAATGGGAAAATCTGTTCTAATTGACTGAAGTTGTGCAGTTTTTTTAATTGAATCAATGTATAACG
>NW_025186343.1:0-2939 GCF_004010195.1 Chiloscyllium plagiosum | reverse complement strand
TGCAGCATAAATTTACCATAATTATATCTGAATTTCAAGATTAAAATTGCAAGGAGAGATTATACAAGCAAGGATTTGAATTTTAGAAAGTTTAGAAAATTTTCAAGATAGCAAAAGGAAATATGGGCATAACTAGAAACTATTTCCACCATGAGGACAGCCTAAGTTTCAAGTCATTAGAATCAATGCCTCCATTAGAGTCCATCATCATACTTACATGGTACTATGCAGCAATGTTCTCCTCATCCCACAGCACATCAGATGTTTCACAAATGATGGTGCACTTTTGACCGGCATTTGTCACCTATCAAGTCATTGCTGTTAACTTGTGAATCACCGAGATGACAGTTAGTTTAGGTAGCGTCAAAGGCATTGTATAATCTGCTATTGACCAGCACCTGTTGCATAAGCGCATCCATTTTATTACAAATGGACAATGAGATGATTGGAAGTAAAATGGAGCTGGAGTTTGCAAACCTGTACATCATATACTTGTGTCTAGAATGTCATTATTTCCAAAAGATGTGCTTTCACCCATCAAACTGACGTGCCTCCACATATCCTGGGCATGGCCTCAATCACTTTCAGTTTCATTTTGCATGTTTAGAGGAAGGTAAGAGATGGCAGTGAGTGCACCTCATGGAAGACACAGTTAGTACCTGGCATCCAGGCAGAGCCTGGTACTCCCACCCCAACCTCCTCATCCCATGATACCTTACACTACCCCAAAAGCTCATTTCCACCCATCACATTGAGCTTAGACTCCAACCTTCCTCCCTGCCACATTAACCCAGACTTCACAACTTGCTGACGTCAACCCAGCTCCTCTACCTGCCTCTTATGGAGGCCAGTGTGCTGGTCATTCCCAATAAGTTCCCCCCGCTCTTTGACCTACCATGCCCTCCAATGCTGTTCCCCATATCCTCCAAATATCTTTGACCTCCCCCCATCACTGTTCTTGTTTCCATCGTCAAAAATGTCTCTGCTCCAGCTGCTCCCCCCACTCCCAGCATTGCCTCCCCCAGCCCTTCATGCAGTTACCCTTCCAATGTTCCCCCCACTTTTTAACAATCTTGGACACCTCAAACTGTATTCGCTCCAGCTTGTTGACCAACCTTGGCCAGCAGCCCTAAGACATGATGTACAAGTCCCCTGAGCGCTGTCCTTGCAGATCCATAGCTGATGATACGTGACCTCTGACTGCTAGTGCTGGTGCTACAGGATGGATTGTTGCCCACTCTCTGGTACACAGTTGGAATGAGGTCCCCTGACAGCAAGTGTCCCACACGGATGACAAACAATGGCCAAGGCCTTAGGCTGAGCGTGGAATGTGGCCGTGACTGATGATACTGGGTTTGCTGATGGACAACAAAATGGGCTGCTCTGATGACCTACCTGGAAGGATTGCTGAACAAAAAAAACGTTGACGTTGGTTATCAGGAACATCACATTTTTTTCAATGGAGTAAGATTAAACAGAGATAGCATCATTTAAATTTTTCAGATTAGAAGTGGAACAGACAAGGTCATTCTGAGCAAAATGGTCACATTCACCATGAGTTTACATGCCAGGAGTCAAAATCTAAACATATTCATTCAGGGGATGTAGGCTTTGCTCACTGCACCAGCAGTTATTGCCCATCCCTAACTGCCCATAAGGCAGTTAAGATTTAGCCACATTACTGTGGGTCTGGAGTCACATGTAGGCCAGACTAAATAAGGACAGCAGTTTCCTTCCCAAAAGGAAATTAGTGAATCAGATGTCGGGTTTTTCCTGACAATCATTGTGATGGCCATCATTAGAATCTTAATTCCAGATTTTAATTGAATTCAAATTCTACCATCTGTCATTGGAGGATTTGAACACAGCTGTCCAAAAGTCATTTAACCTGGGTCTCTGGTTGATAGGGTTGAAAATTCATGGTGAAATAGACTTGTTGGTTTCCTTTTTACAGTATAGCAAAACTGTCAGAAAACAAAAAGCTCCCAGTTTTGAAAAAATAGACTTTTAAAAACATTTTAAAAACATTATTAATCTAAAATCCTAAGGCAAAGTGGTTTTGGGCTACAGTCAGGGAAGTTCCTGTACCTCCCAAGAAATAACACAATAATTAAATGAGAATCTGCAAATAATCCTAGTTAGACCTCATTGTGGTACCTTCCATCACATAGATGACCCACCTCATCATTAAGATCTATTTCAGCAGACTCTAAATGGTTTCTTGTTTATTTTGTTTTCTGTATTGCTTCAGATTCACACTGAGAAAATCCTGAGTGTTTCAGAAGGCAGCTAATTATGCAACTTTTGAAGGCTTTCTCACCAGTTAGGTTATCTGCCAATTGGTGCTTATTTTGATGCAGAGTCATGTTCATATAATTTTACCACAAATCTTTCATTAGTCTAATGCTCCTTATATGTAATGTCAGTAGGACATTGCTTGTCAGTATGATTCGAGCATTCATAGATAGTCTGACAATATTAACACTTCACAACCACATTACAGATTTCAAAAATTGTCAATTTCTTGAGTGTTACTAACAATAATATACTCTTTTTTATGACGAACTGCATTTATTTGCTGTATACACATGAAAAAGTTATTTTTCAATTAGTTTTATGTTCATGTTCATAAATTTTCATAAAACTCATTTTGCAAAACACATCTCAAAAAATTACAAGCCATGGAATAATTTTTAAAATAGTTCAATACATAATTTTTACAAAAGAATTTCAATAATTATGAAGTAGATCTAACAGTAAAACATATGTTAATACCTAAACTTAAGATTAAAGTGTAGCTATTTACTGTCTTAAATTCTGACAAGTTGAGAACCGAATGTTTTGTGGTTTTTATTAATAAACAGATAATATTTCTCTTTGGAAGTTATGAGCTGGAAATGTGTTGCCGGAAAGGCGCAGCAGGTCAGGCAGCATCCAGG
>NW_025186342.1:0-2938 GCF_004010195.1 Chiloscyllium plagiosum | reverse complement strand
TTGAAAGAATGATAGAATTTGAAAGCTCGAGATTCTGATTAAATGAGAGAAGCCTTTCTCATTGAATTAACACTGTTTCATTGTATAACAGAGTGCAGTTTGTTTCATTGTATAATAGAATGCAGTTGGATTCACGAATCAAAGTAGTTAAGTTTGTTTCAATTAATCATGGGCATCGTCTGATTCATAGGATGAATGATTGCAGTTTTACACAATGTTTGAATGCATGCAGTTTGTTTCACTGAATGAATGAAAAACGTTCTGCGCATTGGATTAGCACGTGCAGTATTGAATGCAGTATCTTGCATTGAATGAATGAATTCTGTTGGATTCACTGAACAAATGAGGTAAGTTTGTTTCATTGAATCAATGAATAACGCTAGATTTATTGAAATAATGAATGCAGTTTGTTTCAATGATTGAATGTATTGCAGTTTGTTACATTGAATGAAAGCATCAGGATAGAGACACTAAATTAATGAGAGAAGCTCTACTCATTGAATTAAAACGTGCAGTCCGTTTCATTGAATTAATGCTTGCAGTTTGTCTTACTGAATGAATGGGACATCTCGACACATTGGATGAGCACGTGCAGTGTGGTTCATTGAATAAATAAGTGTAGTTTGATTCATTGAATGAATGCAGTTGGATTCACTAAACAAATGAGTTATGTTTGTTTCAAAGAATCAATGAATAACAAGTTTGACACAATGTTTAAATATTTGCAGTTTGTGTGACTGAATGAAAGCATGGTAGAAAAAAAGAGAATCTCTACTCTCATTGAATAAACTCGTGCAGTCAGTTTCATTGAATGAATGTGCAGTTTGTTTCATTGATTAAATGATAGAATTTGAAAGCTCGAGATTTTGATTAAATGAGAGAAGCTTTTCTCATCGACTTAACATTGAATGACAGAGTGCATTTTGTTTCATTGTATAAAAGAATGCAGTTGGATTCACTAAACAAAGTAATGTTTGTTTCAATTAATCATGGGCATCGTCTGATTCATAGGATCAATGATTGTAGTTTGACACAATGTTTGAATGCATGCACTTTGTTTCACTGAATGAATGAAAAACGTTCTGCGCATTGGATTAGCACGTGTAGTATTGATTGATTGAGTGCAGTTTGTTTCATTGAATGAATGAATGCTGTTGGATTCACTAAACAAATGAGGTAAGTTCGTTTCATTAAATCAATGAATAACTTTTGATTTATTGAATCAATGATTGAAGTTTGTTTCAATGATTGAATGAATTGCAGTTTGTTACATTGAATGAAAGCATCAGGATAGAGACACTAAATTAATGAGAGAAGCTCTACTCATTGAATTAAAACGTGCAGTCCGTTTCATTGAATTAATGCTTGCAGTTTGTTTTACTGAATGAATGGGAAATCTCCACACATTGGATGAGCACGAGCAGTGTGGTTCATTGAATAAATTAGTGTAGTTTGATTAATTGAATGAATGCAGTTGGATTCACTAAACAAATGAGTTAAGTTTGTTTCCAAGAATCAAAGAATAACAAGGTTGACACAATGTTTAAATATTTGCAGTTTGTGTGACTGAATGAAAGCGTAAAGCACGAGACATGGAAGATAAAAGGGAATCTCTACTCTCATTGAATAAACTCGGGCAGTCAGTTTCATTGAATTAATGTATGCAGTTGTTTCATTGAATGAATGATAGAATTTGAAAGCTCGAAAGTTTGAATAAATGAGAGATGCTCTACTCATTCTATTAACGCGTGCAGTCTGATTGAATCTATGAACGTGTGAAATTTGTTTAATTGAATGAATGCAATACACTTTGAAATAACTCTTATTGTTTAATTGAATGAATGCGTTGCACTCGTGGCTTTGAATGAATGAGAGATGTTCTACTCATTCTATTACCGCGTCCAGTCTGTTGCATTCTATGAACGTGTGTAGTTTGTTTAATTGAATGAAGGCGTTACACCCTCAATAATGAATGAGAGAACAGTACTCTTGGAAAAAACATGTGCAGTTTGTTTCATTGCTTTAATGAGATACGCGTGCCACATTGAATGAATGAGAGGAGCTCGCCTCATTGAATTAACACCTGGAATCTGTTTCATTGAATGACTGAGTGCAGTTTGACGAAATAAATAAAAGAATGCTCTTGGATTCACTATACAAATGACGTATACTGGTTTCATTGAAAGAAGGAATAAAGTCCGATTCATCGAATCAATTATTGAAGTTTGTTTCAATGATTGAATGAAAGCATCAGGATAGAGACACTAAATTAATGAGAGGTGCTCTAATCTTTGAATGGAAACGTAAAGTTCATTTCATTGAATTAATGCTTGTAGTTTATTTTAATGAATGAATGCGAAAATCTCTTCACATTGGATGAGCACGAGCAGTGTGGTTCAATGAATAAATGAGTGTAGTGTAATGCATTGAATGAATGCAGTTGGATTCACTAAACAAATGAGTTAAGTTCGTCTCAAAGAATGAGTGAATTTCATGGTTGACACAATGTTTGAATAAGTGCAGTTTGTTTGACTGAATGAAAGCGTATAGCTTGAGACATGGAAGAAAAAAGAGAATCTCTGCTCTCATTGAATAAACTCGTGCAGTCAGTTTCATTGAATTAATGTATGCAGTTGTTTCATTGAATGAATGATAGAATTTGAAAGCTCGAAATAAATGAGAGATGCTCTACTCATTGTATTAACGCGTGCAGTCTGTTTGATTCTATGAACGTGTGAAATTTGTTTAATTGAATGAATGCACTACACTCTCATTGTACACTTTGAAGTAAGTCTTATTGTTTAATTGAATGAATACGTTGCACTTGTGGCTCTGAATGCATGAGAGATGTTCTACTCATTCTATTACCGCGTGCAGTCTGTTGCATTCTATGAACGTGTGTAGCTTGTTTAATTGAATGAATGCGTTACACTCTCAA
>NW_025186341.1:0-2938 GCF_004010195.1 Chiloscyllium plagiosum | reverse complement strand
GCGCTTTTCCAGCAACACATTTCCATCTCTTTATGGACATGCCAATGATGTTATGAAAGAACCACGTGTACATGGAAAATAGGGAGCCAGGAATAGATCCTTGGAGAACTTGAGATGGTGTGGGTGTGTGAGAGAGAGAGAGAGAGAGAGAGAGAGCGCGTGAAAGAGAGAGAACATGTGTGCACGAGAGCGTGTAAGAGAGAGAGAGCCCACGCATGAGAGAGAGCGCGAGAGAGATCACGTGAGAGAGAGAGCGTGCGCAAGAGAGAGCATGCAAGAGAGAGTGAAAGCATGCAAGAGAGAAAGAGAGCGCACATAAGAGAAAGAGTGCGCGAGAGAGAGCGCGCGAGAGAGAGTGCATGAAAGAGAGCTCGCAAGAGAGAGAGTATGAGAGATAGAGCGCACGAGAGAGAGTGCGCGCAAGAGAGAGCATGAAAGAAAGATAACGCGAGAGAGCACAAGAGAGAGAGCGCAAGAGCATTACACGAACTAAACCACTTGATACGAGAGAGCGTGCGAGAGAGAGAACACGAGAAAGAGAGAGAGCGAGAGAGATAATAAGTGACATTTCCTCCCTCAGTATCTGTACTGAATGACTCCTCATCCTCAGTCATAGAGTCATAGAGATGTACAGCATGGAAACAGACCGTTCAGTTCAACTCGTCCAGGCCGACCAGATATCCCAACCCAATCTAGTCCCACCTGCCAGCATCTGGCCCATATCCCTCCAAACCCTTCCTATTCATATACCCATCCAAATGCCTATTAAATGTTGCAAATGTACTGGCTTCCACCACTTCTCTCGCAGCTCATTCCACCCTCTGAGTGAAAAAGTGATTTCAACCAACTTCATAACTCACCGAATCCTGTCTCCTGAAGTTCTGCCCTCTTTTCTTGTAATTTCTCTTCATGTGTAAATTCTTCAATCCATAATCACAACCAATCCCCCTGACATTACTATTTCAAGAGGTCTCACTAATAAAACAATCACAGATAAGGCCAGATCTGATACCTTCTTTGTATCACTCTATATCTCAAAGATGATCAAAGTGTTTTGTTTTTAAATTGAAGCAGCTGGCAGTGCAGCCCAGTACATAATCATAGACTTGATGCTCAGAGAAAACAGGAATGTGAAAGTCAAATGAGCAAGAGGAACTTAAACAATGTAAGTCATAAGATCAGGGTGGAGGAAGAGTGAGGAGGAGGACAGGTAAGAGGGCTAAGGACAGCAGAAGATTATCAATGATAAAGATGCGCAATAAAGAGTTGCTTAAGGAGCTGGTCAATCAGAAGCCATCGATATTAACTCCATAATTTTTCTTGCCAATTTCTGATTTCACGATCCATTCACAATCTACCACTTCTGACCTCGAATCATTCTCGCCAGAAATCATTGCAAAGTTGTAGTGTTTGGATCAAATCCAGGCAGTCTACTCAAACCGCATTACACGAACTAAACCACTTGATACTGGCATTATAATTGAAAATGTATTTGCTCGTTATATCGTTGAAATAGCTGCAAATTACAATACTGACAGCAGAGAAGTTTAGCACTTGTATAAACTGTAACAGTATATGGTCTGCAAATGCTGTGACCAGCAAATTAAGGAGTTATCCACATCAACAAATCTGAAAAGGACGGAATAGAAAGAGTTGCACATGAACGGGTGAAAACTAGATAAGAGAACGGTATTACTGCTGCAAGACTGGATGGATTTCCCGTGTGTCTAATCGAGCAAAGTTCAGTAACAGCTCGATTGCAGCTTCTCACCACATCAGCTCCGACAAGAGTTGGAATCAATTCGGGAGAGCAGAGCAGCAACTTCGAGCAAAAGGCCGGAAAGTTAGCAGTGACAGGGGCTGGGAGAAGCCGCAGCCCCGCTCCTCAGACTGAGTGCCTCCTGAGGAAGGGAGTGTTCCCTGAGGCTGGGGAGGCACCGGGACTCTGGCCCTTTTCATCCACCTCCCCAACCCCCCGAACTGGAGCTGGGGCTGTCCCCGGGCTCTTTGTTGCCCTGCGCGACTCCCCAGGCTCCTTTTCCATTGACCAGTTTGAGTTCAGCTGCTCAGGTTGCAGGATTTGAGCAGCATCTTCACCCTCCCGGTATCGAGTGGCTGATTCACAAAACGCTGCTCCCCACTGAGTAGACCGACAAGGGTTGGACAGAAGCCAACTTGCTTACTTACTCTTTAAAATATCCACGGCCCTGGGTGGGCTGGAGCCGCAATAAATTTCCAGGCTCTGGTTTGCTCCGTCAGACATCTCTCCAAGACACACACACACACTCACAGGAACTGTCTGTGAGGAGTCAGCAGTGAGACTGAGAGCAGGCTCAGCACCGCTGTCCAAACCAGGCTGGCGAGTGCTGCACAATGTGGGGCTGTTCCTTCTCTCCATGCACCTTCACCCATTCTCACTCCCACACGTTCGCATTCTCCCGAAGGTAAACATAAACGTACAAACGCCCTCAACACTCATTACTAACCAGGTCATAGGGTAAACATCCCGTACAAAACGCTCTCAGGCAATCTGAGATTACAAGCAAAACCATTTGTATGCGGTCATTGAAATTTTCAACCCCATATCTCCATGATTTGGAGATGCCGGTGTTGGACTGGGGTGTACAAAGTTAAAAATCACACAACACCAGGTTATAGTCCAACAGGTTGATCATTGTTCGTAGCAAACCGCCCGGCTCTCAGGACAACTCCATACAACCCTGTCACTGTGGACGCTGCAAGACGTGTCAGATTGTGGACATAGATACCACTATTACACGTGGGAACACTTCCCACCTTGTACATGGCAGAGACTCATGTGACACAACCAACATTGTCTATCTTATATGTTGCAGGCAAGGATGCCCGGAGGCATGGTACATTGGGGAAACCGAGCAAAGGCTACGACAATGGATGGAAATGTGTTGCTGGAAAAGCG
>NW_025186340.1:0-2938 GCF_004010195.1 Chiloscyllium plagiosum | reverse complement strand
GGCTCGGAGTTTTCTGAAGTTTCCTTCTTCCTCACTCTGCATGCCTTGTTCCCTCTGACTCAAGATTGGGATACTGACAGACTCGAACATGGGTGAATCAGATGGGACTTTTCCCCCAGAAAATGGATTAATCATTAGATTCCAAACTCCAGATTTCTGACTGAATTCCAATTCCGCCATCTCCCACAGCTGGATTCGAACCCAGAAGTCCCAGTACTCCTCAGAACTGGGTTGATAGTCCAGTTGATAATGGCACTCGGCTGTCATTTCTTCAATCCCCTTGCAAAGACACATGAACTCTCTGGTGCCTCCGCAGGTCGGAGGAGCGGGTGAAGCCATTCGCACACTGACAGCAGGTGAGCAGGCTGTCTCTGACATAGACCTGCTGGTGCGTCCGTAGGCTAGAGGAGTCAATGAATCCCTTCCTGCGCTCGGAGCAGGTGATTGGCCGTTCCTTGTTGTGGACCCACTGGTGAGCTTCTAAAACCTCAAAATATATATTAAAGAAAGAACCCACTCTATTCACTACTGCAGGCTTACAGCAAGGTTATACATTATACAGGATACCTTACCTGTTCCTGTGCTGTGAGCTCTCCTGCACACGTTCCTCCAAGACCAGTTGTGAATTTTACTGTTTGTTAATTTTTCCTAGACGCACTCCAATGTCCTGAGATACATGAATTCAGACACAAAGGCAGTAACTATGCAGATTCACTGCTGTGTCAGTTAGCAGTGTAGGTTTCTTTTTCTCTCTCTCCCTTCCAGACCATGTGCTCGCTGCCTTTGGCTATGTTTCTCCCTTTTAAAAGTGCTGTTGCTTTGACTTTTTTACTCCAACTTTCAGAAACAATGCAACAGCATATAAAACATTAATTGCTGTTCAAAGAAATCAAGCAAATAAACTACCTCTAAAAAAGAGCAGCTCTTACAGCCACAAATTTTCCCAGCCTCCATCTTGGATTAGTTCTTGTTGAACATTCCCATCTCCCAGGTTATAGTTATTGAAATAATCTGCTTTTCTATTTTTGCTACCAAAGTGGATAACCTCACATTGATCCACACTAAACTGCACCTCCCATACATTTACCCACTCACTCAGCCTGTCCAAATAACATTGTATCCTCCTCACAGCTCACCCTTCCACTCAGCTTTGTGTCACCTGCAATTTGTGATATATTCCAATTAGTTCTCTCATCTAAATCACTGACATATACAATGAAAAGCTGGGGTCCTAGTCCCAATCCCTGCAGTTCCCCAATCATGAATCATTATGAAACATCGATCTGACTGATCTTTCCTGACTGACCATACAAAATAGCAGATGCTAGCCTGATATTCATAACTGACAGAGATCTGATAAGCAATTATGAACCACTGAATTACGAAAGCACAGAAGCAGGCCATTCAGCCCATTGTGTCCATGCAGCTCTCTAAGTGAGCTTTCTGACCTTATGCCATTTTCCCGATGTTTCCTTGGAAACTTGTACATTGCTTGTCATCAAATAATTGTCCAATGACCCTAATTGAACCTGCTTCAACCACTTCCATGCAATGTCTTCCAGGTCTATTTACTCACTTTATGAAATTTCTTTCTCACATCACATTTTCTTTCTTGTAATGTATTTGAAATCTGCATTCTTATTCTCAATGCTTTTACCATGGTGAACAGTTTTTCACTGTCTTTTCTGGGCATTATTTTCCTCATGATTTTCAAAACTTCTTTTAAATCCGGCATGAGAGAGCAGTCCATGAGGCCAAGCCGATCAGCAGCACAGAAACAAGCGACAGCCTAAAGGGACGGCCCCTCAGTCATCACAGCAACCATTGTTACCCGGGCAGCCATGCATTCAAAACCTGGTCTCTCAACATCACCAGAACTGGCCCACAGTTTGGAAAACTGTGATTCTCCTGCACACATTCCTCCTACGACTAAAAAAATGCAACTTTTTTCTAAGCGGTTGTTGCTAAGAAGTTTAATCCTTTCTGTCCAGTAGGAAGTCGATGATGTGTTTGGGTTTGAATGACTTAGTGAATCCCTTCCCACACGTGGAGCAAGTGGATCACCGCTCCCTGGTGTGCATGAGGGCATTACATTCCAGGTCAAACTGGGAATTGGATCTCTTCCTACAGCCCGTGCATAGTTCTGGTAACTCCCCTGGGGGACTGTGCTTGTGTGGCACAGGTCAGATTATTGGCTGATTTAGAATGTTTTAGAATGTTACAGTACGTAAGGAGGCCATTCAGACTATCATGTCGATAATAGTTCCTGAAACACCCACCCATTCTCCACCTCTATCTCCATCATCTTGCAACTGTTCAGTGTCCTTGGTAGTCGAGTGGTTAGTATCCCCATCTGTGACTCGGGAGACTGGGGGTGCAATTACCCATCAGGAAGGATTTGATAATTTTACGGATGTCTTGTAGCACAGAGGCAGTGACCCCTACCCTGAATCGGGTACAAATCCTGCCTGCTCCAGAGTTCAAAGGTTCACAAATATAGGAGCAGAATTAGGTCATTCAGCCCATCAAGTCTCCTCCATCATTCGATCAAGACTGCTCATCACCCCCATTTTCCTGCCTTCTCCAACCCTTGAAAGGGTTCAGAAAAGATTTACACGGATGTTTCCAGGGTTGGAGGATTTGGGAGAGGCTTAATGGGCCTGGACTGTTTTCCCTGGAGCTTCAGAGAGTGAGGGGTGACCTTATGGAGGTTTATAAAACAATGAGGGGCATGGATAGGATAAACAGACAAGGTCTTTTCCCTAGGGTAGGAGAGTCCAGAACTAGATGCATTGGTTTAGGTTGAGAGGAGAAAGATATCAAAGGGACCTAAGGGGCAATGTTTTCACACAGAGGGTGTGCTTATATGGAATAAGCTGCCAGAGGAAGTAGTGGAGGTTGGTATAATTACAGCATTTAAAGGGCATCTGGATGGATA
>NW_025186339.1:1353-2938 GCF_004010195.1 Chiloscyllium plagiosum | reverse complement strand
GAATGCAACTGAGAAATAAGATTATTATATCAGAGATGGTTAGAAGGGTGAGCGGGCGGTTTGTGTTGAGTGGATAATGTCCAGCGAGAGAGAGAGAGAGAGAGAGAAGCAAGCAATAGGATTGCTGATGATGGACTGGAAGGAAAACACAATGGGAAGTTATTCTAACATTTCCTTTCTTCACATATTCCTGAATATCATATTTATTACGGGAATTCCTTGCTTACCATGAGTTATGTTCCTCTATCTCCCGTCTCTGAGTGTGGTGATCAACTCCATCAGCAATATTTATCTTCGCTGAGATATAAAGAAACATAATGTTCCATTGTCAACTGCTTCTTTGGAGAGAGGAACTGTTACTGTGCGATTGTGTTGAGCTTTCTCAGCCAGGCAAAGAAACTGAGGAGACTGAGGCATTTTCAACACTGAGTGAATGCACTATGAGTGTGGGGAATTGACTTGCTGCTGTCATCTAGAAAGTCAGTGGAGGCTCTGTGGATGGTGTTCTCAGGATTGTGATGTCAGCTACTGAGTTCATTCAGGGAGCTTCGAGGTTCTGGAGACCCCACTCTGAATACTGCATTTACAGTGTGTCTGTGTCCATGGTAAACAAATGGAGCTGAGACTACAAAGAAGGGAAGCTGTGTAAACTGGGAGGAGCAGGGCACTGTACTATACTCTCTGGGATTTCCAGGAACATTTGTCTATGCTGCACCTATTCAGGTGTAATGTGTAAAACCAGCTTGTCTCAAAATTGAGGTTGTCACTGAGCTGTATCCCCTCCTTCATTATAACCTGTAGTCTCATACCAGGGACAGGTCTGTGCTGACACTCACGATGAATTGAACTGGATTAAAAATTGAGTAATGGGGATACGAGAAGAATACTGTTTTTCTCTGGACTGAAGAATTGATGGGTGGCAGCAGGATCAGTGTTTGGGCAATAGCTGTTCACAAGGTATAAAAATGATTCAGATGTGAACAACAAATATCATCATGTACATTTATATTTATTAAATGGTAGAGAGGTTGCCGAGTGCTTTTGTTGAAAAGGACCTGGATGTCCTTGGTCATAAGTCAACGACAGAATTCATACAGGGGCAGGAGGTAAAAGATATGTGGCTCTTCATGCAAAATCATTGAAGTACAAAGTTAGAATATTTTTCCCACTGATCGTGTTTTGTTCAGAGAGTATTTGGTGCATTGTGTAAAGATTTCGTCTGCTTTATAAACAATGATCCCTTTGTCACTGAGAGCGTGGAAAGTATTTTGACCAGACTAAACACTGGCATGATGTTACCATGAGGAGACAGTGCAGTAACTATGTGTTTCATCTGTAGCACTGTGAGAGAATAAGAAGTTGAAGCTTGATGGGTATGGACAGAAACTCATTAAGTCCCAAACAGCTGAATAGGGTGAAAATTTCATACTTTCCTTTGGATGTTTGATTCACGACAGTTTACATGCATCTGCAGAGTCCCCATGTCGATTGACAAAGAGGTACAGACTCTGAATGAACTCTAAACAGTTTAATGCACAGTTACTTGGTGACACTGCATTGAATATCACTTTGTACACAATCCTGT
>NW_025186339.1:0-1029 GCF_004010195.1 Chiloscyllium plagiosum | reverse complement strand
GTGCTGTTACATAAATGTTACCCAGACTTTAACAGCAGGGTCTTGAATGTTGTCCACGTCTTGCTGTACATGATCACAGGCTCTTTCAAGAGCTGAAGAGGGACAACTTGTCCTGGAAATTTTTGTACATTTCAGTGAATGCCCCCTCTTCTGCTGGCACGGGGTTCAGTAGCTAACACTGCTGCTTCACAGCACCAGGGTCCCAGGTTCGATTCCAGCCTTGGGCAACTGTCTGTGTGGAGTTTGCACATTCCCCACTTGTCTGCATGAGTTTCCTCCGGGTGCTCCGGTTTCCTCCCACAGTCCTAAGATGTTCAGGCCAGGTAAATTGGCCATGCTAAATTGTCCATTATGTTAGGTGCATGAGTCAGAGCGAAATGTGTCTGGGTGGGTTACTCTTCGGAGGGTCGGTGTGGACTGGTTGGGCCGAAGTGCCTGTTTCCACACTGTAGGGAATCTAATCTGCTCAGTTTAGATTCAATGGGCTGAATAGCCTCCTTCCACACTGTAGGGATTATATGATGACAAACTGGAGATGCCTGGGTTGAGGAAGCTACGCTGAGGATCTCCTGCAGATGTGTCCCACGGCTGAGATGATTGATGCCCACCAATGATAATCATCTTTCCTTGTGCCGTGAATGACCCCAAAAAGTGTAGAGGTCATAATTAATTCTCATTAAGTGTGATTTACCAGGAGGAGATTTACCAGAATGTTGCCTGAACTGGAGGGCAGGTCTTATGATGAAACCATGAGGGAGCGAGGGCTTTTCTCACTGGAGGTGTACAAGATGATGAGAGGCAGAGAGAAAGTGAATAGCCAGAAGCATTTTCCCAGGGCAGAAATATCTATGACTAGGTGGCATAATTTTAAGGCAATTGGAGGAAGGTTTCGAGGAGATATCAACGGTAGAGTCTTTACACAGAGAGTGGTGGGTGAGTCGAATGCACTGCCAGCAGTGGGAGGAGAGTCATATACCTGAGGGAAATTTAAATTTAAGAGAAAGTTAGTTGGTGTTATTTTCTTGGAAG
>NW_025186338.1:0-2938 GCF_004010195.1 Chiloscyllium plagiosum | reverse complement strand
CCGATCCGATTGAGGATGCACCCATTGGCAATGACAAGGAAATCAGTCACTGTGATCGCCACCAGGTAGACTGAGATGCACCGGGACAGACCACATCATCCCCAGCAAAGGATTAAGATTGCCACCAAGTTCGCTGTGAGAAATTAAATGAGAAATAGTATAGGAACATACAAAAGAGGCCGAATACACCACTCGGGCATCCTACTATATAAAAAGGGTATGGATTTTCTACTTGAAAACCAGTATTTTTCCATGATTCGGAGATGCCGGTGTTGGACTGGGGTGTACAAAGTTAAAAATCACACAACACCAGGTTATAGTCCAACAGGTTTTATTGGAAGCAAATGAAGGAGCGTCGCTCCGAAAGCTAGTGTGCTTCCAATTAAACCTGTTGGACTATAACCTGGTGTTGTGTGATTTTTAACATTATTTTTCCACACCATCTACATTTTTGACATATGATCTGTTGATTTATGCCATAAATGCAGAGTGGTTTGCGTCAGATGCCATAGCCATGATTAACTTTTTTGTGTGTTCTTGTTGACAGGAGACTGAAATATTATTAAAGAAGAGGAGTTTGTTGGTAATGGGCAACAAGGCAGAAAGTGGAGTCTCGGACTAGTCAGATGGTTCTTCCAAAAACAATCAATTTCAGGATGGGAAAATTTGTCCCAATGTTGTGTAATTGAACCCATATGCAGGACCTATCCATCCAGAAAGGAGACACAATCAGAAGGACAGGGCAATGGATTTAAGGATAAGGGAAAAAGGATACTCCTCAGGGAGCGTGGGGTCACAGACTCAGCAGCTCTGAGCCACTAACCCTGGGTTTGGTTATGGTTATGGCATGTGCGGACAGAGAGATAGGCCTTGATTTTCCCTGAACAGCTGCACAGGGAGTACAGCAGTTGTTGCGGATGATGATGGTGGTTGGTGGGGCAAGATGTGAAGGTAGCGGGAGAAGGGGTGTGTGAGACATCAATGAAGTGTTTCTCCTTCTTCCTCTGGAATTCATTTTCCCACTGACTTTCCACTATCCATGTTTACCCGTCACTCAGTGCTGCCACTTGCAATCACAGGCACGGAGCAATTCACCTTGATCTACATCAACCACAAACCAACAGCACTAAACACTCACCTGGAGTCCCAAAATTCACCTTGTCAAGTGAAAAAATCAAGATGAACAAAACATGTTAACTTTGCACGGGATATGTCACGTCAGGCAATGATTGAGAACAAATAATGAGGAACAAAGAAAATTACAGCACAGGAACAGGCTGTTTAGCCCTCCAAGCCTGTGCCAATCCAGATACTCTATCTAAACCTGTTGCCTATTTTCTAAGGGTCGGTATCCCTCAACTCACTGCCCATTCATGTATTGGCCTAGATACATCTTAAATGATGCTATTGTCCCGCTTCTACCACCTCCGCTGGCAATGCATTTCAGGTACCAACCAACCACTGTGTAATGAATTTTCTCTGCATATCTCTCTTAATCCTTTTCCCTCTCACCTTGAACTCGTGACCTCTAGTAATTGAGTCCCCGACTCTGGGGAAAAATGCTTTTGCGATTCACCCTGTCTGGACCTCTCATGATTTTGTAGAACTCAATCAGGTCCCCCCTCAACCTTGGTCTTCCTAATGAAAGTTGTCCTAATCCACTCAAACTCTCCTCATAGCCAGCGCCCTCCCCGCTCTTGAAATTGATCTTCCAAAATGCATCACCGGATTGAACTCCACCTACCATTTCTCTGCTCCACTATCTATGGTATATCCTGCTGCATTCTCTGACAGTCCCCTTCAGTATCTGCTAATTCCATCAATCTTAGTGTCTTCTGCAAATTTGCTAATTAGACCACCTATACCTTGTTCAAGATCATTTATGTATATCACAAACAACAGTGGTCCAAACACGGATCCCTGTGGAACACCGCAAGTCATAGTTCTCCATTTTGAGAAACTCATTTCCACTATTATTGTTTGTCTCCTGTTGCCCAGCCAATTCTCTATCCATCTAGCAAGTACACTGTGGACCCCATGCAACTTCACTTTGCCCATCAGCCTACCATGGGGAACCTTATCAAATGCTTTACAGAGGTCCATGTATATGACATCTACAACCCTTCCCTCATTAATCAACTTTGTCACTTCCTCAAAGAATTCTATTAACTCGGTAAGACTTAACCTTCCCTGCACAAAACCAGGTTGCCTATCACTGAAGAGCCCATTTGTTTTCCAAATGGGAATACATCCTATCCCTTAGTACCTTCTTCAGCAGCTTCGCTACCACTGACGTCAGGCTCAGTGGTCTATAACTACCTGAATTATCCCTGCTACCTGTCTTAAGCAAGGGGACAACATTAGCAATTCTCCAATCCCCCAGGATCTCACCCGTATTCAAGGATCTCCAAAGATATCTGTTAAGGCCCCAGCTATTTCCTATCTCACTTCCTTCAGTAACCTCCGATAGATCCCATCCGAACGTGGAACTTGTCCACATTAATCCCTTTTAGAATATCCAACACTTCCTCCCTTGTTATGCCGACTTTACCTAGACTAATCAACCTTCTATTCCTAACTTCAACATCTGTCATTGCCCACTCTTCAGTGAATACTAATGCAAAGTACTTATTAAGAACCTCACCCACTTTCTCTGAATCCTCCTTTGCCCTTGAGTGGGCCAACACTTTCTCTTGTTACCCTCTTGCTCCTTATACATGAAAATGCAAAGCTCAGCACAAACGGAATAAACAGCACATCGTTTTCCGCTTGTACTGTGACCTCCCCCTCTGAAGAGTGGAGTCTTTTTCACTTAATGTCGTGTTCAGCAGCTTTAGCACTTGAGCTGTCCCATGTTCTAACCCCAACGTTTTCACACCAGGCCTTGTTATCACACAGTCCACTAATACAGAGTCCATTGTTAATCACTGACAGTTCT
>NW_025186337.1:0-2938 GCF_004010195.1 Chiloscyllium plagiosum | reverse complement strand
AGGGAGCTCTGTGGATAAAAAATTACAAGCAAGCCAGAGAATACTCTCTCAACTGGTTCCTTTGTGGAACATGAATCTTCGAAGGAAATCTTAGCCAGACTGACCATGGATATGTTGAAAAATAGGAAAATGTGACATGGTTATATTTGAACCCGAACTATATTATAATTTGATTGCTTAAATAATTTTTCAGATTTTGCGAGAGACTTCCACGAATGGATTGATGTAAAACTGAAGATTTTCACTATTAAGAAGTTGTTTTTTTACCCTCTCAAATGATTGTGTGTTTGAAAAATCACTTCCCAGTGAACGATGGAGGATCAAGTAATGATTATTCTTAACGCAGAGGCAGACCGTTACTTGACTAAGAATGACACATCAGCGTTATAAGGGGTGGTGTGGAATGTATGCTTAAGGCAACGATACATCATCCACTATCTTATCCCATATCAGTGTTAGTTGAAGATATCCAATCGCATAATTCTGACAATAGTTTCAAAATTTCTGTTGTGTTTAGATATAGAAATATAATGAGAGCATTCTGATGAACACGAGGTCTTTCCCTTTTGGAATGATGGGAACAACGCGCACATGAAAGTTATTTAAAAAAAAAATTGGGAAAATACTCTAGAAATGTTCATGGGTTTGCCAAAAGATCTGAACATTTGAAAGTCTCATTAACACATGGTAAAAAACAACAATGGGCCACATGGATGTCTGTCACAGTGCAGGTTCCTTTCATTTGTTCTTGTGAGGTGAGTTACGTTAGCAAGACTAGCATTTATTGCCCTTTTCTAATTTCCTTTCAAATTATGGTGATGATCCCCAGTGAACGTCGTGGTGCAGAGACAGCGCCGGATATGTTTCAAAGAGAAGGAGAGGCTTCTGAACAAGTGACAGTGAAGGGACAATGGTATAGATTCAAGTCAGGGTGCTGTGAGACTTTGGAGATTATATTCTTCAATTCGTGATGCTCACGAGCCATGCAAATAATAAACAACATTTTCTGTATTCAAAAAAGTTAATCTCATTGATTCATACAGCATATAAGCACACACACACACACACACATATATGTGTATGTATATATATATATATATATACATACACATATATATATATATATAATTTCTGCTTTCCAGCGGCAGCAGATTCTCGAAGGGCGGAGCCGGGAGCAGTGAGTCACTGATTTGAAACTTTAAACTTACCGCGTGCGCGGGAATCCTCCATTTCTGTTTTTCAGCGGTAGCAGCAACTCGAAGGGCGGGAGCTTGCACCAGGGGCCTGCCGCGAGCAGTCAGTCACTGATTTCAGACTTTAAATTTGAAGTCAGACAGCAGAGGTTTCTGGAAAAGGAGGGACTTCTTATTTAAATTTTCGTCCAGCTATAGAGCCCAGTGTTTTCTCAACCCGAGAGCCTAACTTTGTAGGGCCTCCCACCCAACCAGCTCCTTTGACCTGAAAGACCAGGGACATATTAGGTAAGCGTTTTTTTTTTTACTTTGTGATAAAGTAACTAGCCGGAATGGCAGTACAGAGAGAGCAATATTCCTCCTGTATGATGATTGAGGTGAGGGACGCCATTAGTGACCTATCCAAGTACATCTGCAGGAAGTGTACCCAACTCTCGCTCCTCCAAGACCGTGTTCGGGAACTGGAGCGGGAACTGGATGAACTTCGGATCGTTCGGGAGGGAGAGGCTGTGATGGATAGGAGTTACAGGGAAGTAGTTACTCCTAGGCACGAAGAAACCTGAGTGATTGTTTGAACGGGTAAAAGACAGTCAGTGGATGGAACCCCCATGGTCATTACCCTGATAAACATGTGTACCGTTTTGGATACTGTGGAGGGGGACGACTTACCAGTGTAATGCAGTGGGGCTCAGGTCTCTGGCACAGAGCCTGTGCCTGTAGCACAGAATGAAAGGAGGGACAGAAGGAGAGTGTTAGCAATTGGGGACTCAATAGTTCGCGGCTCAGATAGAAGTTTGTTGGGAACGAACGAGATTCGTGATTGATGTGTTATCTCCAACACATGTCCAGCAGTATCCATGATGTCTCGGATCGTATCTTTGGGGCCTGAAGGGAGAGAGTAACCAGCCTCAAGTCGTTGTCCATGTAGGTACCAACAACATAGGTAGAAAGAGGGATAGTAATGTAAGGCAGGATTTCAGGGTGCTCGGTCGGAAGCTGAGAGCTAGAAAACTCAACTGAACACATGGCTGCAAGGATGGTGCAGTGGCGAGGGTTTCAGGTTTTGGATAATTGGGGCTCATTCTGGGGAAGGTAGGGCTTGTACAAACAGAATTGTCTTCACTTGAACCAAAGGGGTATTAATGTGCTGGGCGGGAAAATTGCTGGTGCTGATCAGGTTGCTTTAAACTATTTCAGCAGGGGGATGGGAACCGGAGGTGTATTTGCAGTGCACAGGAGGCTGAGAGTAGGAAAGACAGGTACAGGACTTCAGGTCACAAGGATGTGCTGGCAGACAGCAAACAGGTTTGAAGTGTGTCTACTTCAACGTCAGAAGTATCCGAAATAACGTAGGTGAACTAGCAGCATGGATAAGTATCTGGGGCGTCGATTTTCTGGCCATTTCGGAGACATGGATAGAGTATGGTGAGGAATGGATGTTGCAGGTTCCAGGGTTTAGATCTTTCTGGAAAGGCGGTAAAAGAGGTGGAGGCGTGGTCTTGCTAGTTAAGGATAGTATAACGGTGGTTGAGAGAATTTGTGATGAGGACTCGTCAACTGAGGTAGCATGGATTGAGGTTAGAAACAAGAGAGGAGAGGTCACACTGCTTGGAGTTTTTTTATAGGCCACCACAGAGTTCCAGGCAAGTGGTCGTGAGAATTAACACAATTACTCTGGGTAGGAGTGAAAGGTAGTAGGTTGTCATTATAGAGGACTTTAACTTTCCCAGCATTGACTGGAAATG
>NW_025186336.1:0-2938 GCF_004010195.1 Chiloscyllium plagiosum | reverse complement strand
CCCACTATCAACATCCTGGGGGCTCCCATTGAGTGGAAGCGGGGAGGTGGAGATGGTTCAAGTTGGTTGACAACCTCACCTCTGTGCGGGTGGGGTGGGGGTTCAGGGAGCAAAAACAGTGGGGCCTCTGTGGGGTATGTCCTCTCCCCTCTCCTCGGATTGGGACCCTCGCCAATATCGCGGTATACCACGCGCGAGCACCTCTCCCCTCCCCTCCTCCGACCTCCTTTCAACCGTGGCACCCTCTCGGGTGTTCTTGTGTTTGGTACTGACGGGGCAGAAGGGGAACGCTCTGTTTGCCATCACGTCGCTCTTGCTCTGTGCCATGCCCTCCCTCCCTCGATCCTGTAACCCGCCGACGCTAAGTAAACAATCAGAGAAACCAATTGTCTTGTGTTTTACTCAACCCCCAACTACAATTCCATTCGCCAGAGCTTAGACTTTCTCAGCTTCTGATAAACTCCGGTGTACGGGGCTTAGCTGGGTGCTCGTGTCTATAGTTCCCTGAAGGTGGTAACGCAGCGCAGGAGAGTGGTCAACACGGCCTACAGCATGCTTTCCTTCATTGGGCGGGGTACTGAGGCCTCCATTACTAGGGGGTGGTCACAGGTTCAAGGTGCGAGGGGAAAGGTTTCGGGGAGGTCTGCATGGGAAGGTCTTCACGTACAGGGTGGGTGCCTGGAACGCGTTGCTCGTGGTAGACGCGGACATGATAGACTCACCTAAGATGGACAGGGGGATACAGCCCCTTGGTGGGTTTAGAGAGAGAGGAACTGGATCAACATAGGCTTGGAGGGGCCGAATTCCTGCACTGGAATTTTTTCTTTGTTCTGTGTCCTCTTCAACGTCGTGGCCAAACACCTCTGGTGCGGAGCTCTCGCACTTAACGTTCCTTCACACCCGTCCCAGCTCCACCTCAAGTCAGGGAACCCCCACCCCACCCCCACCCCCCCCGCCTCACCCTTCGCCCGCCCACATTCCGAGGAATACCGTCCTTTCCCGCTAACTCTTTCCCAGAATAACGTTCCTATCAATTGTTTTTCCATCCTCTTATCTGTATTCCACCCCCCCACCAGCCCCGATTTAGCTCAGTCCTCTGCTTCCCCCTCCCCTAACTCGCAGCCAGCGTTGCCCCCACTCCATGCACCGATTGCGAAACCAGGAGCAGAACGAGGGGGGTCTCTCACTCAGGGGGCACACCTACCTCTCATTTCACCTTCCCTTCCCTTCCTCTTCCCCACCTCCATTACAAAGGGGCGATGCAGGCATTGAAATCACTCTCTCTGTAATCAGCGAGGAACGACACGTCCCCTCCGTCTCCAGCAGGGAGCGCACTCACTGAGGCGCTACTCGGCATTTTTGGGGCGAAGGGCTTCCGGGTCGGGACAGAGGGAGACCTGAGAGAGTCCAGCTTCACGGGCCTCTGGGAGGAAGTCTTTGGGCACACTGCAATTGGTCAGGGTGTTGAGTGTAGACGTGGGCGAGGCCGCACTGGGCCAGTGTTGTGTCCCAAATCGGGCCAGTGTTGTGTCCCAAATCTGGTCAGCTCGCTCCTGGAAGGACGTTATTAAATGGGAGAGAGAGAGAGAGCACACGGGGCCAGTTGAGGGGCCGAAGGGTCCGTCTCTCTCTGCGACAGGACTGTCCTCGCGTGGGGTTGCCGCTGGCCGGGCGTGGGAGGCCGTTCTGGGGAGAGGCGGGGCTTTCGCACGGAGGGGACAATCCCATCCCCGTTCCCCGGAACGTCTTTCCCGCTCTCAACCTGGACTTGGAACCGGCGTTTGGATTTCGCTTACACCCCGAAGGCAGGGTGCACGCGCGAGAGGGCGAGGCGGTAGACAAAAGCCGGGGGGGAGGGAAAAAACCATTGTCTTCCAAAGGGACCACGCATCCTTGCCTGGTTAGATTTCCCCTCGAGGGGAGATGGTCATAGACGGGCAAAGTCCAGTGTCCAACCTGAGGAAGGCCTTCCCTCAAGGCCCCGTTACCGTGGGAGACGGGGCCTACCTCGAACAGGCTGGCGGCGTTGACGGAGTGAGAGAGGGAGGGGAAGGAGAGGGGCAGTGTCCGTCAGGGAGGGCGACAGAGGGCGCACAGGTCAAAGGTCAGAATGACAGAAGGCCAGAAGCCGAAGGAGGTCAATGCCATTTATTTACAGAGTAGGCCCAGGCTCTCGGTCGCTCATGTTGCCGTGGAGACGGACTCTTGACGCTCAAACTGAGACAGTTTCTCGTCCGAGAGGAAGTACTGGACAACCTGGACCTGAAAACAAGAGCACGGGGGGTCAGAGTAAAGCTCCCTCTACACCGTATATCCCACACCCATCAAACACTCCCAGGGACAGGGACAGCACGGGGTTAGATACAGAGTAAAGCTCCCTCTACACTGTCCCCCCCATCCCAGTGACAGGGACAGCACTGGGTTAGATATAGAGTAAAGCTCCCTCTACACTGTCCCCCCCATCCCGGGACAGGGACAGCACGGGGTTAGATACAGAGTAAAGCTCCCTCTACACTGTCCCCCCCATCAAACACTCCCAGGGACAGGGACAGCACTGGGTTAGATACAGAGTAAAGCTCCCTCTACACTGTCCCCCCATCCCGGGATAGGGACAGGGACAGCACGGGGTTAGATACAGAGTAAAACTCCACTCTACACTGTCCCCCCCCATCCCGGGACAGGGAGAGAGGCTGCATTGATGTATGACCAGGACCGACCTGAGTGACAATCTCCTGTGAAACGTCCATGGGGAGGCCCTGGTGCTGGGTGCGGAGCATGGAGGGTCCGAAGACAGTGGCGAGATTGTGGAGGGACATCTTATTCAGCTCCTCGTATTGACTGACCCTTCAGGGCGAGAGACACAGTAACTACACAGACAGCCACAGCTAATCCCACTGTCCCCCCGCTCTCCCCCCATAGCCCTGTATCAGTCCCCAAA